>NW_020447464.1:1027363-1191838 GCF_003343035.1 Apteryx rowi | reverse complement strand
GACCCTGCTAGCGAGGCAAGACCACAACACCTCCGTATTGCTTCTTCCCTCCCCGGGGGTCCGTGCGGATTCCAGGTGGCAGACTCCTTCGGTCTTGTTAATGCTGCCATTCCGCAGCCTTGCGCATATCAATCCTTGCGCATATCGGTTGGTAGACGACTTTAGTCCTGTTAAGTCCTCTGTTCAACAGCTTTGTGCACGTCAGCTCTTGTACTATCAGTTCTTGTGCATATCAATTGACAAACTTCAGTCCTGTTAACTCTTCACTCGCCCATCAGGGCTGATATCAAATTCAGGTTGGTATAATGTATAAAGATTGGGCAGAATAATCCTGGCGGCTTGTAGACTTCAAAGTATCTTTAGAACAGGCTTTGGGAGCTAAAAACATGTTTCTGCTAGCGGTTTCTGCCAATACAGGTCAGATTCTTAGCTGGACTAAATCAGTGTTGCTACAGTGTGGCAACCTCACTGTGACTCCACTGAAGTTCAGGATCTGGCTTAATAACTAATAGATATTATAAAATGTTGCCGAACTTATTTTCTTTCTTGTTTTTTTGTTAAAAAAAAAAATCTGTATTAGTTAGGCCAAGTAGAATAGATAGCAGTAATTTGTAATGTAGTTTTGCTACATATGGAAATCAACAAAAGAAAAAATTACCAGAAATTATGATGATTTTAAGCTTGGATTTCTTTTGTAAACACACTTATTTAAAGGAGAAGTAGGCATATACAATATACAATGCAAAACAGCTATGATATTTTAATGAAAATTCTGGAGTTACTTCATTTTCAAAATGATACTGTCTTTTTTCACATAAAGCTTTCTTATGAGAGAAATACCTTCAGCATAAACATCGCCAATCTAGATGTAATATATTAAAATAAACAAAACAGACTAGTGATTTTATTTTGTTTTATAGCCCTTGGAAGCAGCCCTGAGGAGAAGCACAGTAGTGTTATGCATGCTTTGCCATTTGCTGCCCTTTTTGACAAAGTACCTCAAAATAAGCCCTGCTTCCCATTGCAGTGAACAGGAAGTTTCCCATTACTTTTCACACATGATTTCAGGTTTCTATTACTCGACCATTTGATAGAGATCCATGTAATGGTTACTTCTATCAAACAAAATAAAACAAACTGGGCTCCATGTTACTGTGCTGTATTATTCAGTGTATGAAGAGATGAAGATGGGGTGCCAAGTATTCACAGAAATGCCAGAATTTTCCGAAAGCTTAATGCATTTTAATATAGTGATTGTTTCATCTGTGGATTTATACTGGGATGTGCACTGTTTGCTGCTTATTATTCTTGATTGCGTATTTGCCTGTTTAAAATATTTCAGCCATCCAGGCAGATAGGCAAATTAACCAATCACATAGCAAACAGTCAAAGTGAACAGCTCACAAATATCCCACAGCCTAACATTTGTTCATGTAAATTACTGGATGAATACCTATGAACAACAAATATATTAGCAGAAATCTGAGTCAGATTATAGACGTGTCTTGACCAGTAAATATCACAAAAGCTCTATTCCTAGTTTGTCAGTTCTGCTATTGCTTCTGTTTTCTACTGCAAAGATGAGTCACTTTTGGCTAAGCTGTTGACAGAAATGGTTTTAATGTTTAATTTTTCTTGCTGGAGAGAAAAACTTGTTTAGCTGTGAACACCCTCAGCTGACCAGATGGACACAATATTTCTGCACGTCTGTGCAAGTTAGCTTTGAAGGATAGCAATGAGCTTTGAAACAAATTCTGAATGTTGCATTGTCATATTTCTGAGATAAAACTAAATTTAACTATCCTCATTTAAAAATACGAGGAATGTGAGGCATAAAGAGTTAAGCAAATTATTCATATGTCAGAAGAGGGAAAAGCACTCAGACTGCTATTCCTAATCAAATGCCAGAATCAAACAATCCTGGTTGCTTCCAGCTCACTAAGTACTTTATTTCCTATTAGTGCTGTGCACATTTCTTCGCACACTGGTGAAGAGGTATCAGGTATGATCTTATGGCTTACCTTTTTTTTTTTTTTTAAATACATCTTTGAGTACTCATAAACCTAAAATTTAATCATAGCAGTTGCACTGATTCATGACCACATAGCAGATCCATGCATAAAGCACATAGTGCAAAACACAGATTCATAAATTTTCAAAACATGTTTATTTTTGTTTTCTTGTTCCACTGACTATAGCTATTATATCTGGAGTGACTCCATCTTTTCATCCTCATACGTATCACTATTCCACAATTACCTCAGGACAGCCCTCTACACCCATAAATACCAAAGAGGAAAGAAAATGAAAGGAGGAAAAAAAACCCTCCTTGCTTTTCTCTATGCAAAATAGTTCTGCTTATCTTCCTGTGTAATCAATACATGTGATCAAAATGGGGTTGTGAACTGTATGCCCTGAATTTTCAAAAATATTTGAATAATATAAACAATACTACAAATATAAAATAATATAAAATTATTTTCAAACTCCTTATTTTATGTGTAATAGACACTGGCTTCTTTAAAATACTTGACTCAGTTTCAGACCATGCTTCAGTTACAAATTAGAATAATACATAGTCTTCATGACAAATAGATTAATAGAAAGAAAATGCAATGTAAATGCATTTGTATGCAAATGCATGCAATGTAAAAAAAAMCCACCAATTTTTAAGTTGATATTGTGATCACACAGGAATCCAGACTTGACCTTACATCTTTGAAAATGTTTATCGATGATTTTTCAGCAAGTCTAAAACACAGTGTTGATAAAATTCAGATAATTCACAGAACAAGGATAGATATTTATGCACAGAGAGGCTATAAAGTACCATCATAGGAATGATTAAAGGATTGGAAGCCATGACTTTTCATGAAAGACTGAGACTCTGAATGCATTTAATTTATTAAAAAAAGGAAAGATTAAGATTGGTTTGATCAGTTTAAAAATATTAACATGGGTAAAAAATTTGGAAAAAATAGAAACTAATCAACAATCTAGTAAACAAATATAAATGAAGCTGAAATATAACTTACACAAAATTAGACTACCATAGACTAGACTAGGTGCATATTACCTAGGCTGTTTAAAATCAGCTACTGGAACTCACTAAACACTGCAGTAATTATTATAATTTGACTGGAGGGTTTAAAAACAAGATTGGCCATTTTCCTAAGTATTATGCATTAATCTGAACAGAGTTTAATAGAAGGAAGTTCAACAATCTCTACCAGCCATCTCAGTGATGAACACACTGGTCTGGTTCGGCCTTTCAGCTTGTGAATCTACACAACAGCAGGTCTCCACCTCTCTTTGCACAGTACTGGGCAAGCAGCCATCAGAAAAGCCTAGCCCTAGGCACTTTGCCTAGTGCTGCAGCCTGAGTTTGCATTGTGCATGCTGTGCTGCTGCCCTCTTTTTTGCTCTCCGTCTGTAACTCCCGTATATCTGTCTTGGAGAACATTTGTGTGAAGACTGCTGCTTCCGCCCAAGTGCTTTTGATCAGTGACAAAGAGTACCATGCTGTTTGCTTTGTTACGGTGGGTGAAATTTTGTGCTTCAGTCCATTAACATGGAATCTGTCTCACATTTCTCCGATTTTTTTTTTTTTTTTTTTTTTTTAAGTGTAGCAATTGATTTCATTTTGAACTTTTCATGCTGTTTAATGGGCCTCTTCATGTCAGGCTAGAAAACTCAAGGAAAGGAATAAATCTTGCTTTGATTTGTCCTTTTGAGAAAATCAGTTTCCTCCTCATAAAGGCAAGGGGCATCTCAAAGCCCAAGGATCTTAAACACCCATGGAGGCCTCAGCAGCTTTGTATGTAGCCTTCCCTCCAGGTAGCAGAGCTCCACGTGAAGCCATGCTTATATACACTGGCTGAATATGACTCACCACTTCGCAGAAAAAGGCAGGGGATTTAGCTGTTGGGAACTGACTTAAACGCGAGTATAAATATCTGTTTGTTATTTAAAGAGTGCAGAAGAGATACTGATTGTAATTACTTTGGTGTAAATCTGAAGTAATGCTACAGAAATTCAAAATGCCCTCAAAGTCAAAATGAAACTGGTAGTCAGAAAAATTACTTCATTCATAATGAGGTCCTGAAAATGGAAGAAATTGTAATGGTACCAGACTTTTTCAACAGGACCAACTTGAACTTGTTTCAGCTTTTTGAAATAGAGTATAATAATTACATTCACAGGAGCTGGCAGAGACTGGGCAGCCAATTCACAGGTGGAAGAAACATCTGACTAAATCCCATTAGCAGAGAAGACGCCAGTGCATGCACCTGGCTTTTTGTTGGAGTCATTTCCATCTGCCAAAAGCCTTGTTGCAAAATAATGGGGAAAAACAAACAAGAAGGAACAAGGCATGCTGGAATTTTAACTAAGACAGCATCTTGCCTGAGTTTAAGAAGGCTAGGGGTTGTACTGGAGGGCCTAGCATTTTCCCACAGGCCAAACAACAGAAAATGAAGATTTGTGGGAGTTTTATCTGCATTTCTCTTTTTTTTTCCCCTAGTATTTATTACTTGTTTTTTCAGCAGTCCTGAGAACCTTATTGTTGGACAAGAGCTCCATTCTTTAGGGACTTTAAAAATGCAAATGTAATTCTGGGTCTTGTTCCAAAGAGATAATATGCAGTGGTTTATTGACATTTGCAAATGGTGTCAAGCTCTTGCTAATAATATTTAGGAGCTGACAACTTTCAGTTTTCAGACAGTTTACAGGTGAGATATTCCACTTTTTGATAAGTATGATGTACCAGGAGTCACTGGCCTTACTAACTGAATTACAATTAAATGTCTAGAATATAGCCTAAGTGCTCAGGACCAAGGGTTAGGGTTTATAATGAGGACTGACCAAATGGAGAATATAAGAAACACCAGAACTCCTTTATGCTCTAATGCTACATTGTCTGCTACAATCTCTTATTTTCTCTTTCTCCATTGAATACATTTCTCTACTTAAAGTTACAATAGGAATAACAAAGATTATAGCCCAAACTGAGTGTAAAAGACAACTGGGTCCTCTGGGCTTGATCCATCTCCTAAAAATCTTACAAAATCTTTACAGGCTTAGAATGGCCAACAAAACTGGTGCACTGCCACCCCTTGTGGTTTCTGCATAGCGGGCATGCCAGGCAGATTCTTGGTCACTGTCCTGTTGGGTCATTTTTCATGCTCCATGTATTTCTGACAGCTAAAATAGGCTGTTGACAGCCAGAAGCAGCTAGTGTGCCTAATTCCTTAGTCCCTTTGCCAAACTCATCACTGGCAAGAGGTGAATCCAGCTCTGAGCCCATAAGCTAAAGCAAAATAGTATAACTTACACCAATTTGTTTACATGTCCGTCAGACCTCTCTGAGTTCTGCATTACACCTTTTATATTTCATCCCATTCTGCCTCCTTACTCTGTATTGTACTTCTCTGCATGCAGAAGGCAGTTGGTTGACAAAAATAAAAAGAATACTTCCAAGAAAAGCTCTTGGTACCATTCTTTGTGACCCTCTCCTCAAAGAGAAAAGAGGGAACCCAACAGCTTCTTGGATTTCCAGAGGAAGAAGATATTTTGCATTTTTTTATAAAAAGGGGAGAGATAGCAGAAAAGGAGGAGGTCTAAGCTACTGAAAGCTAATGTATCCAGCAAATGCTTACTCTCTTACCTCCTCTCTCTTGTAAAAGGCATAGCAGGACTTGGCTGCTAACCTGAAAATTCCCTCCTTTTTGGATAGACTGTACTAAGGCACATCCAGATACCCAAGCTCTGGATCTGACCTGCAATAGGAATTGGAGAGCAAAAAATATTCTAAACTTCATTAAAAGTAGCAATAAAGAAAATATTTCTAGTGACAGCAGCTGTAAAACCCTGGAAGAAGTACCATTAGTTGAAATTTATACGTTGTCTATATTTTAAATGTATTACATCCAGGCTAAAGCAACTGTCTGAAGGAGTATATAAAACTATGTTGGGGCAGAAAGGTAAGAGACAATTGTTATTTCCTCATACTTCGCAACTTCGTCCTGAGCAATTTACTGGTGAACTTTCTACAGAAAAGTGTTACTGAAAATATTGACCCCAAAAGTACTTTCTGCTTCCTTTAGTTACTCTATACAACAACAGCTGCTTTAATGCATGCAGTGAGAAAATACATGAGAAACAATCTTCCGTATGGCACAAAATAAAACAAAGCTCAGGCATGTCACAGCCTGGAACACTTCTTAATGGATTGTATTGTGGATTGGCAGATATGAAGATGGATATTTTTAAAAACTGATATTTCTGTTCATGTTACCTGTGACCTATGCTTATGTTCTGTGTACAAAAAGACAGAATGATGAAATGGCTGAAGGTATTGGATACAATCTGGAACATTATGTAGGAAATGTATTTCAGTCAACTCTGACTGATGTCTACATCTGAAGCCATAGATGGTTATAGCAGCTGGTGTCCTGAACCACATAAAGATAGCTTTCAAGCACTGGAGATCCCCTGTCCCTTGCCATCCAATACTCTAATCTCTGTTGTATTAAAGCCAGTAAGAGTCTTCAGACAGGGATCATATCCTCTCTTTGAGAAGCAAGCACATTTTGCCCTTTCTGYGTTGCCGCCCTCTTTACTCTTCCTCAAAAAAGAAAATGACAAAGAAAATAAATGATAGGTTTTCATGCAAAGATGACTTCTGTTTTGTAAGTGTTCATCTGTTCCAGCTGCTTATTCCTCACTCAAAGTCCTCTGTTTGCCACATCACAATTAGCAGTGGATATGACCAAGAATCACATTCAGAGGACTGTGACTTTCAGAGAGGAATAAGCAGCAGGAGTGAATGAGGTATGCAACATAAATCCTGTCTTCATGCAAATATATTTAGCAATAAAAATAAAATTTCACACATGCACAAAAGAAAGATACTTGCAGTATTCTCAAAGGCATTGAGAGGAAAGGGGAGTCTAGTTCCCATTGGAAGCTAGATTCATAACTCTCTTCAGATTTTAGAAAACAGACAATATTTTTCAAGTTTTTTAAGAAGTTTTGTCACTTCTGGCAAGAAACCCTGAACTTTCTCAAGTGCCAGGGCAACACAGAACCAGCCAGAGACAACCAAACAGATCAGTGACAGCAGAGGAAATTCTTATGGCCAAACTACACAATTATTCTCTACTTGTGATATTCAGTGATGAACAGTAGTGCCAAGGTAGAGTGCTTTTCTGCCACTAGGATCAGTGACATAGACCCAAGTCTTAAGAAATGCAGACCTAACCCACCTGCAGTTTTGATGTCTTCCACTGGGAAGTACATTTTAATAGGCATGCTCATGTAAACATGAAAAAAAAATCATATGGTGATGATTTGTCTTAGATATATTTAAGACAAAATTGTAAATTTTATTGATTCTAAAGTTTTGGGGCAAAAGTTGAAGACCAGAAAAAAATTATTTCTCTCCAACTCAAACTTAATTGCCATAGCAGAGCAAGGGTTTGGAGTAAGTAAAGAACAAGTAACTCTTCTGTTTCTTCTAAAGTAATTCTTTTGTTCTTGAAGTCAATCATCAAAATTTTCTATAAACATTGGCTTCTCACTTGAAGTCCTGTGCCTGAGCTGAGAGAAACAAAAAGCAGCAGATAATTTCTCAGCTTAAAAACACAAAGTTGCGATTCCAGTGGTACCCTTCATCTCTGTGTCCCAGGAGGGGAGAAGAGGAGCTGAACTGTTTGGAGCAGTGCAGCACAGTTTAAAGGCGTTTAAAGGAAGGAAAAGTTCTGTATTTCTTTCTGCACAAAGCAAGTTAGCATAAACTTGGACTTTTTAATATATTGACTGTGGCTGCTGTCATATTATAAAGAAAAATAGCATCAAATAAACTGTTTGAAGGGATCTCTATTGCTAGCCTTAACCTACAACAAAATTCTGTTCTTAATGGCAACTAGTATATTACTCTGAAAACTTCTCCCTTCATCACTGCCGAAATCCAAGTGGATTCCACTCTGAAACACTTTACAGTGATGTTACTTTTACTGCTACTCAAACGATAAGGAGCTGCAGGAGTTGAATCACTACTTACAGAATAAGCCAGGAAACTCATTAAAAATATATAATTACTCTGAATAATTTCACAGGTACACAGAGCTCTAGCTCAGCAAAATGCAGCCACATTGTCATTAACTGCATAAAAATAAAATCTTTTTTTTTTAAAAACACCTCGTTTCTTTAAACAAAACAAAGCTTTGTATATAGTGTTATATTAAACAAAAATTTTCATGCTTTACTGCTGAGTTTATTATGAAAGCTTGTTTAGCATATACTCAGAGAGGGGCATTAACAACAAAGAAATAGATGAGACAGATCAGTTATCCTTCATTTAATAAGCGTTAGGAATGTGTTTCATCCAATCATCCATTTTATTCCTTCACAAATCCCAGAGAAAAGTCAGTGAGGTATTGTGTTTTCTGCAGCCTAGAGGAACACCTGACATCAATTAGCTATCTATTTATTGTCTCAGAATAAAACCAACATCGAAATAACACAATTATTTGTGCTTATGCGTAGAAGATTACATTGCATTACTGTTTTTGATTCAAAATGAGAAGCTGCACTTCAAAGCCATTTTTAATTCACATCTGAATCTCTAAATAACTGCTGCATCCTAAATACTTCTAAGATATTGAGAAATGCCTTTTGGTCCGCTAGCTTGAGTTGGTATTTATATACAATGCATAGACGCCTATCGGACTCTCCAACCACTACTTGGATATGGGGGGAATATAGTTCAGTGTCTCATTTTTCAGCGGCTCAGAAATGTACCTCTCAGTCACAGTACTCAAAATAGTACTCTAAAACATCAACCCATGTTAATGAGACCTCTCAAAGGTCTCAGTGGAGCTAGGAAACACTAATCCTTTTAAAATGTGGATAAATTGAGAGAAACAAAGATGCATAAGTCATTAAGCATGACTAATAGTACTACAAAAATAAGTTTTGAAACCAAAGTCAGACTGACAGAAACTGTCCACCTTTAAAACAGATTGGCTTTCAAGTGAATGAATGGCTGCAATCAGTTTTCCAGGGCAGAATTAAAAAAGTGAGTCAAAAGAAAACAGAAAATAGAAATAACAATGAAAGAACTGTACAAGTAACCTATTGGAGATGGTAATCAACTAAATCAAAATAAGGCTTGCTAATTGCGATCAGAAGCCTAGAGTGATCTCCACAGATGATACAGTAACAAGTTTCAAACCTTTTCAAGTTGCTTGGTTGCTCATTACACCTGTAAACATATCAGATGAGTTGTTGCAGAAATGTGGAAAGTTGTGAAAATTCATCACTACATTTAGCTTTTCTGGAACAAACATTGAGACTATGAAGCTAACACTGCAATTATAGTGAACACATTCCTGGTAATTGTATATAATTTTTCACAATTGAAATATGATTAGTAAAGCATCAACACCAGGTGCTGTATTACCTAACCATCTATGACAAATCTAAGCAAAATGATTGGTTTTACAAGTGGCTGAATGAATTCCTGCCTTTTCTATTGCTCTACGTTCCTGTTTCTTGTTAGTGAAAAGCACTATCTTCCCCATTTCTCAGCAGCCATTGTCATCTAGAAATGTTTATATAATCTTTAGAGAGAAGAAATCTATTTTTATTTGCATGACAAATACTCATTGAAGAAGGTGGCCTACACTTCCCTGAAAGATTAAGAATGTGGGTTCAAGTCTTAACTTTGTCCCGCATAGGGTGTATGGCTTTTATTTTATTTTTTTTAACAGATAGTCTACAGAAAAAAAAAAGAAAAAAAAAGAAGGGGGGGAGAGATATTGATGAGTAACAATCCTTGAAAGCAACATTTGTAAGTATTTTTTTAGTAGTGACATGCATTGAAAAAACAAACTCTTGGTACATAACATATTTAGGTTATAGGCTTTGACTGCTCCAGGTTTTTTTCATGAGGCTTGTAGGCAGGTAATGATACAGAAAATTCATATTTAATGATTATTAGCCTTTTCATTTAGCCCTTTTTTTAATTGTCAGTGTGAGAGAATTACATCTCTAATCATTAACAGCCTTTAGTTTGCCAGAGATCCTCTGAGAAAGTAAAATCCACCCTTATAAACACTTTTAGGTTAATTTAGTACTAGCTGAAAGATCTGATTTGATGAAAACTCTTGTTGGCAGAAAGACCCGATTTTCCCAAATCAACCAGGGCTAAGAAGATGCTAATCATGGAATCATAGAATAATTTAGATTGGAAAGACCTTTGGAGGTCTTCTGGTCCAACTGCCTACTAGGAGTAGGGCCAACTTAGATCAGGTTGCCCAAGGTCTTTGTGGAATACAGTTTCATCATATATTGCTTCACCGATTTTGATCTGGAGGACTGTACAGAGGTTTGGTACGTGAGAGAGGGTTTGCTTACCACAGCTTTTTAATTATTGAGAAAGAGAGAGATCAGGTGCTACTATTTTAAGTTGCTTCAAAGTTAAGCTGAATTTGTAGCAGCAAATTAAAGTTGAACAGCTTTCTAGCCTGTCATCATAATTATGATTATAGCCCCTAGATTATAATTCCAACAAAGCTGATCTCTGATCCAGCTTATCGCAATAAGTAAAAGGAGTCTTTGTCTGGATAAATTGTCTGGACATTGTGTTAAGGGACAACTGAAGCTGAATCCTCTCCGATAAACTAAAATAGTGTGATGTGCACATTAGTGTTTTAGTGAGGATCTAGGGTGCAGTTTTGAAACAAATCTGATTGTGCCCAGTTACTGAGCTCTGGCTTGCCTCATACTACAGTCCTGCAGCACATGAACTGGATTTCTTTTGGGTGAAACTAAATTGAAAGATGTGTTCACTGTGCATACCTGATGCACTCCAGTTATTAATCCACATTCAGTCCCTGGGACCGGATTAAAGCAAGTCTCAAGCAGCTCTCCTCCTCCCCCAGGGCACATATTAAGGAGGACTGGATATCTGTTATAACTGTTTGATTCTACGGATCTTCTTTTGTGCCATGCTACTTGCTAACATAGTCATAGACAGTGATGACACAAATGGTCTCCATCCGTTCGCAGCTTTATTCCTCTGAATTTACTGTAGGACAGTCTAATTACGTTAGAGCATCAGTCTACTGCATTTGCATGAAATCTGTTACCAGAAACTATGGGAAATGGTCTTGATTAGAACCTAAAGGATACTAAGATAACTCAGCATTATCAGCCTTTCAGCCAATGTTGTTAATATTACAACTATTCTACTGTACAGCCATACATATGAACTCACATTCAAGGTAAGCAATATTCATAACACCGTACATATCACCACGTATAGAGCATCCCAGCCCTGTTGGAACTGGGTTAAATCTCCTTCTCTGAGGACTCAAAATTTGCTATGTACTTGTATTTAAAATCTCATGGCTTATGATGAAGGCAATAAAAGATGCTCCTTTTATCTGAAATATATATATTCCAGTTCTAAACTGCAGACGATATCAAATGGTTAAGATGAACAGTTCCTTGTCATCTTTTTTCTTTTAAATCTAATATTCTCATTTATGTTCTTTTCATACAGGAAACTGATAAAACATCTTTTCTGTGACTGACATCCTCTAAATTTAATAAAAAGCTGCAGCCTGCCTTAGTAGTCTAATCAACATGAAGCCATAAGACAGAAATCAAAGCGCTGGTGGTATATTAAATACAGAAGTCCTCTAACTTTGCCCTCAATAATCAATGCACAGATAATTTTAATGCATGTGGAAAATTATTTGTCTAGGGACATGTGTAATTGCAGATGTTGTATATATTCTCCTCGCCTCCTTTCAAGGGTTTATAGTAAAAGTACAGTAAAAGCACAGCTTTACAGATATAAAAATGATATGGCACACCTTGTCAAAAGCTCCTCACCTCTCATGGATTATGTAAGCTCACTCGGACTCCTCAAATTAGGAACTAATGTAGAGCTTGGTGAAGTTAGAGTAAGGTTGTTTTTAACCGCCCTGACAGAGGAGTTAAGCCTATTTTGATTTCTGTTAATAGTTGAACAAGTTTCTGATCAGCCCTAGATGCAGTGGATGCAAAAAGTAGTAAGATAATCTCTCCTTCCCCCAGCACCCGGTTTACTGAACACATCTGAAATCTATATACTTTAATGATCCAGAATGCATTGCAGTGGAACTGATTTAATACAAATGAATAATAAGCATCAGTTTGACTTCTCAGCAGTTAATCAATGTGTTTGCTAAATAGTCATTTTTCTGAGAAGAAAAAACTGATGTGTAGAATCAGAAATGGCCCCAGGCTAACAAACCTATGATTGCTGCACTGCCTGTCTTAACTCTTGTTTTCTATTCTCCAGAAATGTGCACCTGTAGGTGGTAAGACATTGCAACAGAAACAGGAGATGAAAAACATTCTGGTGAATAAACATTTTTGTCCTTCTCTGGGTTATTAGTAAACCATTTTGCATAAGGCTGCTCTGTCTGCTGAGACTAGCTCTAGGGCTATTTTCAAACCTAGATTTGCACCCTGGGCTGCACTGAGTTTCGAAGCAAGGTTCAGGTGGACCTATCATGCCATGTTAGGCAGGTTTTAACACTACTAGGCACCTTGCCCRGAGTCCCATAAGCATTTAAGTTATGCATTCTGAATAAAGCCAGCTGAGGTCTCAGGTATCCATCAGATCCATGATGTCAGTATGGGAACATAAATAGCATCTACTTCCCTTCAGAGATTACTTGCAGCAGGAATATGGATACTGCCATCTTCATAGCAACCATTAACATGGTTTTCTTGAGAATGACAAGTCTAATAAACTGATAGGTTTATTTTTATATTTCAGCCTCCATGACCTTACAGTGGAACTTTTGAGCAAAAACCAAAGTGTATTCTCAGTGATGGGAAACGTGAAGGGAACTGCAACAAATATGGCCACGTGAGCCAAGGAAAACACTCCCAGAAGAGTTAGAAGAAATGTTTTGGAGACAACTCAGAAATGGAATCTAAGAGTGTATCCTATTCCCACCTCATCATGAGAGTACTTCAGAGAAGTTGATGGGTTGTTTACGATACTACTCAAAGAAATCCTTTGACAAAGAGTATCATCCTAGTATGTTCAGTAGACTCAAGATTTGGCTCATAAAATCATGCTGAACAGACTAATTATTAAACAGATCTCTCCGAGTACATCATCAAAAGCAAGAATGCTTTGGTCTGTTTAATACAGAAGTGCTTAGGGTAGTCATAACCTCTATATGAGGAGAATCATGTTATGGATTTAGTAGGCTATACTTCATATTTCTGAAGAAGGTTCTGCATGTGGGAGAGGGCACTCACATGGTGATTTTTGTGCCAACTATACTATTGGTAACCTATAAAAACAAACTATTTTGTTCCCCAAATATTTACAAATCATTATTATTTTACTCAAGATATCAGCCCTTGCAAATTTTATTCTGTTAGCTCAATCGCATTAAGGACTAGGGATTGGTATTCCAGTATTTGTTTCTGTGTTGCATTATTATTCAGTTCATTTATTAAGGGTAAAGTATGCTGCTAACTAAACTAGTAAAGGAGCTCTGCAGTTGTTCATAGATAATAGAAATGCACATCCCCATGAAAAATAACTTCTTATAAACAGTAAATACATCTTTGTCCAATAAGCAGCTTATTTTTAAGGCTACATAGTCAAAACAGAGGCCTATAACACCTATATGTTAGAAGTGCTTAATCAGGGTGTAATCAGTATTAGTTTGTCTTGAAC
Source organism: Apteryx rowi (assembly GCF_003343035.1). Classification (NCBI taxonomy): domain Eukaryota; kingdom Metazoa; phylum Chordata; class Aves; order Apterygiformes; family Apterygidae; genus Apteryx; species Apteryx rowi. Next base: position 1,178,079 of record NW_020447464.1, on the reverse strand, counting down.
CCACATAGGTGCACACTAAAACAGTGTAACCTATGCAAGTATGCAAGTATTTTGTAATAATATGATTGTATAGCCAGGCACAATGTATAAACATTTTACTTAAGTGGGTGAGCGATGGAACCTCCAAAGAGGCAAACAAAGACTTGTGTATTTGCACTTGGATGGCACAGGAAAACATGTAAACAACAAACCAAGTAACAGAATTTGCAGGATCAAGAATAAAGAGCAAAATAAGCACAAGGGACTGCAAATAGGCAGCATCTGGCTCAACACACAAGAACAACAACTGGCAAAACCATAAACAGGACAAGCATCAGGAACAGAACAGATCCCCCCTTTGGGGAGGGGGCCAAGCAACATAAAAACATCAGGCATGAGTGAGGAAAAATGGGGAGAAAAGTCACTCTCTCCAGTTCTGACCTTCCTCATGGAAAGGGTCTCAAGCTGGATCACCTTGACCACAGAGGCTAAGAGCCATCAGTCCTAACTGCGAGCATCAGCTTGGTGGTGGTGTTTTCCCACAGCTAATTTAGAATACAAGTGTTAAGATCTAACAGTTTTGTATATGCAGAGACAGGTAATGTCTGTGATACTGTGATACCATTAGCACAAAGTATGCTGTTAATGAATGGTAGTCTAGCACAGTCTTGTTTTAAAGTTTAAAACTGGCTTAATCTATCAGTCTTCCTAACCCTCCCATCACAGTGATCTCCAGTTCCCTGACTGATAATGAATCCAAAATCTCAGTATGCAACAGTAGCACATACACATTTCTCTTAAGTATCACTGGAAGCACAAACTTAGTAGGCAGAAATTCATTGCTTGTTTGGGACAGAAGAGCTACTGCAGGTTTCTCTGGTTATAGAGGCATCAAGTCAGAGATGCTGATCACTTTCAGCTATTTATGCATCAGCATTTGCCTCTCTCAACCACAGGCATATGGTGAAGCTTAAACAGAGTACAAGAATTTCTGGCAGAGCCATTCCTGGGATGGGTTGGCCCTGGCCATTCTTTGGGAAATATAAACTTCTGTTACAATTACAGCCATATAAGCTTCTTGTTTCAGCAATAATATTGTGATAGTTCATGCTTAATATCACATTCTGCAGAGCATCTACAGATTCCATTTGTATTTTTTTTTTAATGCAACCATCACATTTGAAGATTTTTTTTTCCTTGAAAAAGTGGTTTATGATTTTGTTTCTGGGATTGCTAATGATATGCAATAACGGTGGTCCTTTTTGCTCTCCATTTAGAAGAAATGAGTTAGTTTAGCTAATGGGAACACTTTCTCTTTAATCTAAATTATATCATGGTTGCTCACAATCAAATCTCATACATGATGCTCAGACTGTTAGCTACAAAACAGAATTTACTTTCCAAAAGTTGTATATTCTTACTGACAAACTAGAATTATGCAGCTGGGATCTCATAAAAGTTTTGCGATGTAACGGAAGACCTTTTATTTTTCCTCTCTGATGCTGATGTACTGTTTTCAAATCTAAATATATATATATATTTTTTAGTCTATAATGTTGGGACAATGTTTGTCTTTTACAATTGAACTGAGCCTTATGCTGAGGAGTGCTGAAAAAAACAAGAGACTCCTGTTTGGAGGAAACAGTGCATCTTGAAGGATGGAAAGGAAAGACAGGAACCTTCTATTTGGGATGACATAATTTGACCACCTATAAAATTGTGTAAAAGCTTATGATTGGCAAGAAGGTAAATTCTGAGGACATTTTATTTGAACAAGATCATTTGTAAGAACCTTGAGAATGCATTGCATCCCTCTTCAGTCTCAGGAAGTTGGTGTTTTGGTTTGGTTTTTTTTTTTTAATATTGCCATCATCTAAAGATCAAGACCACTAGGAAAAAGAAAGTCTATTCCAAGTACTGATTGAAGAATCATTTGAGCATTAATATAATGAAACACAGCATGTAACTAATAAATTCAGTACAGCTGATAGAAAATAAGGCAATCTAGATCTGTTTCCATTGTATAAGCTTTCTGTGTAGCTTATTCAACTTCTCTGCTTCTCCTTGAGAGAATTTTATTGAAGTCTAATTAGACCAAAAAGCTTGTAAAAGCTAATTTTAAATTGCAATCTCCATTGACCAAACAAATGCTTGTGAAGGAAGATTAGTAATGTGGCACAGAGTACTCTGAAAATGAAACTAATCCACAGAACATACTGTACAAGTGCTTCACTGTCTAAGCCAGCCATTAAAAAGAGTGTAAAAACAAGGGTCTTCTCGAGCAAGTAGTTCTTTATGGAGTTTCCTTTGTGCGTTTCTTTTAGATTTATCACTAGGAAATCAGAGGCTGTAGGGCTCAAAGGGGTGTTTAGAAGTCATTTGTCACCTCATGGTACAAGGCAAAATCCTGAAAGAACAAATGCATTCCTGGAAATGTCAGCCTAATCTATAGTTAAAAAATCTCCAAACAGGAGAGATTCCTAACAGTTTTAGGCCATCAACTCTGGGGCTCATTTGCTTTTACAATTAAAAAGATTTTGATCACGTGTAACCCAGCTTTCCCATATTTCAAATTAAAGATATCCTTTTTTGTCCTATTCTCAGTTAACTCAGAACAACTTTCTTTTCTTCTCTTTTAAAGCAACATTTCATGTATCTTGTCCTCCTGCAGTCTTCTCTTTTTCTAAACTAACCAAACTGGAATTTTAATAGGTCAAAAATGGAATCTGGCCTGAAAATGTACTGACATTTTGTGCTCAAAATGAACATGGTATTTCCGATGAAGCAGGATATTAACTTCACATGACTTGTATGTAATCTTACATATCATTGCAGAATTGCTACATATCCTGTGACTCCTGGTATTGTGCTTAAGTCATTCATTATTCCTATTCAAATACAGTGCTTTCCTTTATTGACTAATATTCGATTTTTTCAGACCACTTTTCCAGTTTATCAAGACTATTTTGTATTCTAATCCTGTCCCATTGTTTCCAGTTCTGCCAGCTTAGTGTCACTTGCAACCTTAATAATGATCTTCTTCATTCCAGAAGTTCTTGGGATTTTTGTCTGATTTTTTTAGACTAGGCTCCCCATTTCTGATTCAACCCTGCATCCCATCTTCTGGCATCTCTCCCTGTGCCAGTACATCTCCTCCCACCCAGCCTGGTCACTTGGGGTGTTCCAGGTCCTCCCAGCCCTTGAATATTCAAATCCATCCCTCCCCTCCTGCACAGGTATCTTCTGGAGGACTTGCTCCCCTCCTTCACACAAGTCCAGCCCCACAATTGCCTTATTCTTCCTGTGGGCTCCTTAGAAAATAAGCAACAGTCCTGCCTCTATGCTGCCGATGCACCACTGTAGGTCATTCCCCTGCCATGTCCCATGGAAAAGGGGGGAGGCTGAGGCCATCTAGACAGAGGTCACTGCATGTGCAATACGTGCACAGAGCGCAGGCCACAGACTTTAGCTCTGCTCATTTCCTTTTCTCTTTTCCCACTAGCTCACAATAAAGGCTACGTTATTCATATGGCTGAGACAAAGAAAGGGTAGTATCAGATTCAGGCACTGTAGAAATCCACTGTATACCTCCTGCCGTTCTGACAAAGGTCCATTGATAATTATTATTTGAGGATAGCTGAACAACTGGCGAGAAAACTCTCTCGTATTAGTGTTACCTACAGCATAGCTGCTTACCTTGCTCACAAGAACATTAAGCAAACCAATATCAAAGTCTTACTGAAGTCCAGATTATTACTACTCTCACCTATTCATAGGAATCGTGACCTTGTCAGACAAAAATTACTACTGATGTCATGTATTTTGGTCAAACACCTGGCAGTAATTATTTCTTTGTTTTCCTACAGGCAAATTGATTGTTTTTTCTGTTTCTTTCTGAGAAATGAAGTTAAGACAGCCTGTAATTCTTCAGATCGTCTTCTGTAAGACAGGTATGTTTAGCTTTTTCCTAGTCGTTTGAAATAGTATTCAACTAGCCTTTTTCATTTCAGAAAGATAACTGCCAACAATCCAAGGATTCTTCAGAGAAGAAAAAAATACCAGAGGTTAAGTTTCATTACACTTAGTAGCTTGAGAACATCTGACTTCTTTAAATACTAGCTAACCTGCTCTTCATGATATATATATTTTATATATATATAATAACCAACTTAACATTTCATTTAAAAAATAATAATTTTAGTTTATTTCCTCCTAAATTAATTTTAAAGTTTTTGAAATATTATCATAAGAGGAAAATGAGAAGCCAAGGTTATCAGGGTAAAAATATTTTCTGAAGAGCAGAATTACAATTTCAACAAGCTAAAGCTTACTTACTTCTTCATATCCTTGTATTTTCTGTCTTCTCATCATGAGTCCACACTCATTTGATCAACTTAGCTCAGTATGTTTGAGATGTTTTTGGTATTAAATTAAACTAAAACCCACCTGTACTATAGCACAACCAAAACCCAAGTCTTTCTACGTCTAACTCCTTTCTTAAGGAAAATGAAAAAAAAATGCCTAAACTCTAAGCACAAACTAACAAAGACCACCAGCCCCTACCTATAGTACTGCTTTGCCTATAAAGAATGAGAAACCTTGCTTCTCTTACTCAGCCTATTTGAATCTGCAAATCTAATTATGCCCAARTGCATCTTATTTCTCCCAATATGGAGTGCCACTATTCTCTGATTACACAAGCAATTGTGAAATACCAAAATACTATATAAATTGTATGACTTTGCTTGTATATATCAGAAGTAGAACTGGAAAAACAGGAAAAGAGCTTTTGCACCTGTCTTTCATTGCCATAGCATTCTAGTTACTGCTAGTTTACATTGCTTCATATAAGCCTAATAAATAAGGGCTTGCAGCTTCTAATCTTGTCTTGTCCTGTCTGATAAAACTAGTGTGGTCTTTTTGTATGCTATATGATAACTATGAAGCTCACAGTTTGCATACATAATTTGGGAAAATGTATCCTTTTAGAACTTCTCATCTGTTTCTCCAGAACCATGTTATTTGTACTCGTGACTTTTCTTAATAGCAAGGTAGCAGAAGTTGAAGGAAGTTGGTGCAGAGGATACTGGGCGTGCATAACAGACTATTTAATATGAGTTAATATTTAGGGCAAAAATGCTCACAACAATCTGTTTACTTGTAGTCAGAAAGAAGACAAAGAGAGATAAACTAATACCTTCAAATTTTCTCTTCAGCAGCTGTTCCTCCACAGAAGTGACTTGGACTTTTATAGGATCAACCATCTTAAGTATGTTCAGTTACACTAATACATATGTGTTCTTCTGCCTGCAAAGAAAACACAGTTTTCTTGACCTTTTATCATAATTGTTGTATAGTATATAAATGACAAAAGGTGGTTTAGAGTAAAAGTGATTATACCAATACTAATGAACTTAATCCATTGTATGCAGGATGCTGTAATTATTAATGTATTTGAACTTTGAATAGTCTGTTTTACATTCTGCAAATTAATACTAAGTTCTCTTAGCACCAAAGGGAATTAACCAAAAGCATCTTACACAAATGCGTAAGCAAACAGTTTAAAATGGAATTTCTTTTAACGACGGCAAGCTCCCCCAAGGAAGTGAATGATCACTTCTCCAAGGATGTTTATTAAGGGATAAAATAATTTTGGTAAGAACCAAATGCTACTGTTATTTCTAGCTGCATTATCCTAACTAATGAGTACTGTTAGTAATTATTTGAAGCAACAAAACGAGATGCAGATTCTGCTATTTTTCCACTCAAACATGCAAATAAGACAAGCTGAAATTGCACATTTGTTTAGGAAGTGGTTACAAAAATAAATATTCTTAGTGATGTATTCCACATCTTAATTACCTCATGAGGAATAACTTTCACAGGTCCCAAATGTATTCACTGTCTAAAAAGAAATATATGGCACCTCTTGTTAGTATTAAGCTGAAATAATTTTACTTCATGGCTTTGGTTTCTTGAGTTCTGGACAAAAAAACTAGATGACGTATGATACTGTAAACAGGTAGAAAAAAAAATACAATCTGGACATTTTTCTGTGTTTGCCACCGAGAGGAAGGCAACTGATAGTAATATTTTCTCATTCCATAAGAGAAGCTTGTCTCATAATCAATATTTGTAATGTAGGGTTTTCTAAACAGCATGATACTAGTTTAGACCAATAACTTCATCTCTGTCTGCAGTGTTCAAAACCTCACACTTTAGAAGAAGACAAAAGGTAAATTTTTGGTTGCTTTCAGAAACTAGAGAAAACTAAAGGTGATGTGATGCTCAGAAAGAAATATTGAATTATTTGTATTGGTTTTGGTCATAGGATGGGAAATGTAGCTGAAGAAAAAAATTACTGATAAAGGAAAGTGAGGAATGTCAAAATATCAAGTTTTAGGATCCCTTTTCTAACTTCTGCCATTCTTCAAGTTTCAAACAGTGATGCAATAATTGCAGATTTTTCTCTTTCAAAACTGAAATGAGTTAGTGAATACCAGATTTTACTTTTGTTTGTTAGAAAGAGCCTTTCATAAAAACTTGGAGGATTAATCAAATAAAGAAATGACCAGCCGATAATCATTTCTTGTAAAGAAATTGAAGAATGAGAGCAAATAAGCTCCTGGATCACACTAAGTCCATAATATGCTGTTAATTTCTCAGCTGTCTTTTTTTTTTTTTTCTTTCATCAGAGGAATATAATTCTCTCTGTCATATTTAGATTAATAAAGTAAAAAAAGCATAGAATTATTAGTTAGTATTCCTGCATAGATTTCTTGGTCCCTAGAATCAAGAGTTTAAATTCATTTAGAATATATTGCATTGTCCTGTGATGCATGGAAATTATAGGCTTTTTTTCTGTAAGACTTTCCAAATTAAAAAAAACAGTCATAAAGATGGTAAAAAGGTAGCTAAACAGAAGACCATACTTTAACAGACTAGACTGACAAAAGTCAAAATGTATCCTTCCTTCTCAAACCCACAGATGCATGTATACTAGCAGATTAAAAAACCCAGTATATAGCTACTAATTGTCCTGGGGAGTGTGCAGCAGCCCTGCTGGCCAACATGGAATCAGCTACTCTGTAAAGCAAGCAAGCAAGCAAAGTTTTCTAGAGAAATTCAAGTTTCACTCTTTCAGGGACAATTTCCGTGTTCCCTTGCCCCATACTTTCTTTTAGGCTGTTCATGCTGGATTGGCCACTCAACTTTTAATTTCTTTCACAAAGCATTATATGAGTCAATCAGGAAATCCCTTCTGTATGTTAGTTTTATTAAAAGGGAAATCCAAAGGTCAATGCCTCCTACCATATTTTGGAAATTATTTTTTCTTTTGTGTTTAAGATGTCCAGAACTTTTGAAAGTTAATTCCACACATCTATAATAGTGTAAATCTACTGCAGATGAGCAAGTTCACTGGCGTATAACCTCATAACTAAGCCAGAAAGGAATTAACTAATGAGTTTCATTAACTTCTGCTGGTGAACAAAAAAATGCAACTCTTTCTTCCACTATTATGCAGAGTATAAATTCATGCAATTGTTAATTGTGTTAACAAACTATGACAGGCAGAGGGAATAAACATGAAGTTTATGGATGTTATTTTCTTTTTCACTGTCCTCAAAACTCAATGAGAAGAAAAATAGGAGAAAGATGAGTTAAAGGAACTAGTAACTGAAGCATAAAACCCAAATATTATATACGGTTCCCATTTTCTTCAGAATTACGTTTGGCTTCCAAGGAGTCACAGGTAAACTTCTGGAATGGTTTAAATCTTTAGTAGAGAAAAGAGTGAACTCAGAAACACTGTAATGGCTTGCCTGTGGTAGAACAAATTAACATTTACAGTCTTGCATAAAAGCTGTAGAATTGATAGCAAAGCTTCATGGAGGTGATTAAACTTTAAGAACCTCAACTGCTGGGTAGCTACTTTATCAAACAGCAAACAATAACAGAAAGTGGCTAAGATCTTTTTTTTAAATGACTAGTGATAAACAGTATCTCAGTTTGCGCATTGCCAACAAGAAAAAACTTTGTGGAGATTCACTGGAGTTGAGAATTCATTTTCGTTTTAAGATCAGATTAGTAAGTGCATACTGGTCACCCCAAAACACTAAACAAACTTGTAGAGTTGATTACTACCAGTCTGGGGCAAACGTAACACCAACCCTAAAGCACTCACCACCTGTTATATGAATGCAGTGTCAGTACAGGTCACTGTCTGAAATCAGTTTTATCCAAGATGCCTTTGGAAATGTAATCTTGGGATCCTGCTAGAGTGATCTTTGATAGCTGTAAGGACATAAAACCTAGCAGGCTGGATCAGACCAAAGGCCCATCAAAGCCCATATACTCTGCAAATTCAGTTAGTTTCCAGTAAGGGGAGGTGAGAATTACTAGGGATCTGTGGAGGGGAGAATTTACAAACTCAGAGCATGTTAAAAGTTCTCTTTTTCCTTCTACAGACTTTGAATTTCCAGCAACTAGTTTTTTAGGCACTTTTTGTCTCTCCCCCTCAGTGAGATTATGATAAACATTCTGATATTCAGTTCACTGAAAATGTTGACAGAAAAAAAGAGCCAGACTATAAATGGGAACAATAGTTAACTGATTAATGTAGGGTAGAGGAATTGGATGAGATCTCGCACATTTTTATAGAGCCTATGAACCACTGTTGGGGAAAAAAAGCTTACTTCCAAGATCTAATCCTGTTTATTTTACCCCTGGGGGATTGCCATCACAAAGGTTGGTTTCCTGTTCCTTTCTGAGACTTTTTACAGACATGAATTTGTTATGTTCCAAAGTGATTTCTGTCAAGATGCAGTTTTTATGAAGCTTGAACCGAAGGGAGATTTCAAGAGCTGGTATATGGTGAAAAGAATTAGATTTTTATGCCACAGTGTTATAATCAAGGCTATTTGGAATTAAGAGCCAAGTTTAGTGAATACAGGGTGAATAAAAACTTGTTTTCAACTAATAACAGTTAGTATTGTAGTTATGGCAAATATCTAAAAGAAAGACAAGTAAAAGGGATGGATGGGATTGCAGGTGTGAGCTGTACAACGTTATTTGCCTTTAGTGAGGTTTTTTTATAAACATCCTGGGAAAATAAAAGCAATGGGAAAGATTATACTCCTTCCTTTAGCACAGAAAATATCCCCATGTCCCCAGGCTGGCTTTTTCTCTGTTTAAGAGAGTGAGCAGCACAGAAGGCTGTTGAAAATGTGTCTTGGTGGAAAAACTAGAGGAATTACAGTTGCCAAGGCTATAGGCAGGTGACATAGAAACTGCAAATACTGCAGTTAAAGAAAATGAAGCAGGTACTGCTGTCATAGGAATAAAATTGGATAACGTGAGGCAAACCATACAGATGAGGTATCAGTAGAAGCAGAAGTAAATTCTGAAATGGTGGCAGGAACGCTCACAAAGTATCAGGTCCATTTCTGGAAGCATTACGTACAAAACTTCTGGTGTACCCAGTGTAACAGCAGCTGTAGACAGCAGCGTTTTTCCTTCCATTGACAGGAGACAGTAGCATAACCTAATTGTTATGCCAGCTGCAGGAACATGTAATCACAATCAGCTTCTCATTTCAGTCATCTGTGGCTATTAACAGTGTTACTTCTGTCTCCTTATCCCATCTGCAGCATCCAATTTTATTTTGCAGAGCATGCAAAGAGCAAAGAGAGGTGTCTCTGGGCAAGAAGCTCCTCTCATCTATCTGAAATGCACATCATATTCTACTTGATTTCTTTAGGATGGAGTATGAAGCAGATGCTTTCAAGAGGAAGATGTGGTGCAATATGAGCAGAATCATTAAAAAAAAAGACAGAGATTAATATATATTTTCAAGCTTATACAGGAACTTAAGTTGTCAGATGGTCTCCTGTGACAGCATTGACCATGAAATAGCTTAGTCTGATAGCATGTGAAGAAACCTGTGTATATGGTTCTTCTATAAATGCTCAGGTCAAATTATATCATAACTTGAGGAAAAGGGGAAAGGGGGCAGCCAATGGCAAAGAGTCATAAGACTTCAACAAGGTTAGAACATGTACCCCATTCTGAGATCTTGTATACTTTATTTGGGTTATTAAATCCACCTAAATACTTCAATAAAAAATTTCCTATGGGGATTATAAAGTAGCATCCCAAAACTGATCCTGTAGTTCATATGTTAACCTACTCTTTGGAATTCATTGAGCAAAATCTATGTCTAAAATTCAGATGACTTTCAGAGTCTGTAAAGGGCTCATACGCATAAAATGCATTAATATTAAAAACTAGTTCCATTATTTTTCTGAGATTTGGATCTAACTGTAGTTGTTTACCCATATTTGCAAGACTTCACCTCTGAAGTGAGGTAAAAGAATTATAAAAAATTGATTCTAAATTTTAGGAAAAGCCCACAGTCCACTTCACAGGCTCAGAGAAAGAGGTCTATCTCCAGCATTCTTGTTCATGAAATAATGAAGTCTTCATTTTGAGGGGAATTACCCCCATTTTTTCTCCATCTTTCTGTCTTTCTTTCATGTCAGGACGTTTGGCCTTTTATTGCTCTCCCAACTTCTATTACATTTCTTCTGTATGCTAGTTGTTATAAACCAAAGGGAATAATGTGTACTTAAGCATAAGTATTTATGTCTAATATACATCCATAAAGCTATTTGAAATTTTCAGATGAAAAGTGCATAAAACAGTAAGACTTTCTAAAAATATATAGTCACTGGGAGATGCTTCATTGAATTTTTTTTCCAAATAGTTCTATTTTCAGTTTTGAATCTGAAAAGTAAACTTTCCAGAGCCACTTATCAGGCTAGCTTTGAATTTTCTAGCCTGAAAATTGTAATCCTCTCATTAAAATTGATAAAAAAAAATACTGAAGAAAGTATGAGTCAGCCAAATCAATATTAAAATATTTAAGCTAGTTTTAAAAATTAATTTAATGCAGAAAGGACTAAAGATTGCCAATCTGCAGGGAATACCCTGTGTTGCTCCTGTGCTTATTCTCCAAACATTCCTGGGGTAAAATGAACTGAAGAGGTCACAGACTTGTTCARCTTTCCCTCTGAAAAGATCAAGCAATTCTAAAGTGATGAGGACTGGGACTGTCTGATTACCATAACCAGGAATAACAATGAATGTTTCTATTAGAATGATTAATTCTGTACTGGTCATGCGGTTAGAATAATAAAGGTTAGGACTATGTAATTTACCATCATGAATTATTATAGCTTGTTTGGAAGCTTTCCATAGTGAACAGTTAGGATAAGAGGAGGGAATAAAAGGTATAAACATCCTCGTACTGTTCACGAAGACAATTTCTTCCTGGACCCCAGAAGCTTGTTCATCAAGCCTATCTTGGGGAGGCAGGAGAGAAGAAAAAAAAAGAAAGGAGGATGAAAAGCTAGGATTTGACATAGCTTCTTTTTTTAGTTCTGTCTGTAAATCACAATTTCTATTTAACTATATTTAGCACTCCATCCAAAGTTCATGGCATAACAAAAGGTGCCAATGCCTGTGGAAGACAAATAGGGTTATAGCTATCAACTGTAGTTGAAGCTTTACACTGTTTTAGAGACAAGAAAGTACAATTTCAAATCAGTAAGGATTTAATATCAAGTCTGATATGAAATGGATAAATTCTTCCATGTAACTGTTTTTGTGTGTTGCCTGGACACTGACCACACATTTACACGCAGAGTACAGTGTCCTTACAAAAAAAGCTCTTCTCATCATCCATGTTTCAGGCTCTTAAACATTAAAGTTGAAAACTGAGAAATGATGCTTAAAGAAGAGGTTACATGAATTTGCTTGATTGCCTACAAAAATATAGAGTGAAATGGGAACAAAAAGTAAAGCAAAATATGCCACAGCATATTTTATTGTTGATCAGGAAGGATCTTTGACTTCTGTTTGAGAGTTGCATTGTAATGAGTACAGTCTGACTCACTTTTAGGAACCGTGTCAGTTTAGAGCTAGGACACTGGTCTTCCCCACTTCTGCGAGGCATCTTCCTGTCGTCTTTTTACTAGCGATGAAATTTTTCATGGGATCCTTCTGAGGTTCTAGGCTGTTAGCCCAATCCAGCAGAAATTATGCTTTCAGAAAATGTGGTCCTAAATCTCTATTTCCTGGTGGACTTAGTCTTAGGCAATAAACAGTGGTGGATACTTCTGGTTTCTGTCTGATTCTAAGACTTTTTCATTGGAATTATCTTTATTTAATGATTCTTGGCATACAGTAGTCTAGTATCGTAAAAGCACTCCTTTCTCAGACTGACAATCAAATTAATCTCAATTCCAGATTCCCCACTTTTCTGTTCTCTATTCTCTTCTCCCCACTCTATCATTTCTTCCACTGTCTTCTGGCACAGACAGCTGGTGCAAAGAAGAAGAATTAATTTTCCAAATTTGGCACCGATATGAAGAGGTTGGAAGCTTAGACAGATCATTTTTGAAGTCATTAGTGAAATTCCAGCTCATTGCCAACCCTAATAGATTATTATAATTTACAGACGTGCAGAATGAACTTGAAAAGACATAAATGACACTGAATACTTCATAACTGAAAGGACAAATCATGATAACCAAGTGACAATAGAAAAACCTTATGTGCTTTATAAGAAATAAAACCTACATGACAAATGACATGTAACTTCAATTCTATAGCTTCCAAAGGATTTTGGACACCAATTATTCTAACTCCTTTCTCAAACAATGGACTTACCGTATGCAGGTTTTTATGTCAGCAGGCAGCAGCAAGGCAGGATGTGCCATTATGCCTCTTTGTTCAGTAGTCTGAATACATATAGCTTTTTTTTTAGTTTTTATTACTCACTGCAGTAGCATCAGGATTTTGCTAATCCATGGATAGTATTCACAGTAGGGCACTACACTGCAGTAAGCCATAGATTTTGGGACAGGCAAACCACCCTACTGATTTTGGGGCGGGGGTTCCATATCAAGGATTTCAGCAGGACCATTACTTCCACTGTGCTCTGTGCAAACTCTCCCAAGAAACTAAAAGATACCATGGGTTAATCATTTGACTGTACTAAAACTTCAAATGAATACTTTTGTACCTTCTCTGACCCTTTGCTTCCTGGGAGAAGCTCCCTTAAAAAAAAAGAAAAGAAACCAATAAACCAATAACCACACTATATTGTAGTTTCATTTTGGTGCTTATAAACATTTGGTGATGATAAAAGCACCGCGAGCACTGGTTATCATGCAAATTAGTACTGTATCCTTGTTATCTTACTCTTAATTTCCCATTTATTTTGTGCGTTCTCCTGTTTTGGGTGTTTTTTTTTTTGCTGTATATTGCTGATTGCTATAAGCTGGGACATATACCAGGCTCTGGATCACATACTACACTTGTCTTGTTCTTAAACTGTTTTTAGGCACTTGCTAATAGGCATTGATGGAGACAAGGCACTAGGAGATAGAGCTTTGTTCTGACTCAGTACCTCTGGTCTTATGCTCGTGGATCGTTTGTTCTGAAGTCTGGAAGATCTTCCTGAAAAGAAATATGTCCTGAATCTGTCCAGCATTTAATGCAGGTGGACCTGATACCTCTGTCTTGGTTACAATATATCACAGTTTTTAATGTTCTGTGGGGATAAGCCATCCGGGCAGCCAGATTCTTGAGATCAAGAAAATGGATGGAGAGCATTCTGGTGTCAGGGCCGGAGCACAGTCCTCCTTCAGTGGAGTCAGCTGGCCGAGTCCAAGGTCTGCTCCTTCCCTGATAACAGCTGTTGTGGAGGAAGCTCGACGCGAGGGCCTGCCCCTCCTTCCTGCAGAGCTGCCCATGCTACCTCGCAGCTGCGCTGCAGCCACGTCTGCACCTGGCCTCGTGCCTCCTCAACTCTGTCCCTGATCCAGACCTGCTGACTTGACTTCTTGCCTTGACCTCAGGCCTGCCTCCCCACGGTGGACTTGCAGCGTGACTCCTGGGCTGTGGCTGACCCTGATCGCTGTCTTGGCCAGGATGCCCATGCAGAAGTGCCAGCTCAGCGCCCTGGCTCCCTGGCAGGGATGACACTGCTGGACTTGCCTTGCCGTCACCCTGGCTCCCAGCTTGCTGGCTCTGGTGCAGCAGCCTGCCCCGGCTCCCTGACGTATGGCTTGCTTTCACTCTGCATGCTCGGTTTCCTTTCTGATGGAAAGGCCTACAACAAAAGTGTATCGTGTATCATTGCTTTCATTTTGCCACCAATCATCAGTCACTATCTAAGCGGAAATCATCTGATTCCTTGGCTTGTGTGATAATTGCCTCAACATTTAGTTCCCCCCTTTCTCAGACTGGAAGCATCCTTTTTTACAATCACTGCCAATTTTTCAAGATTTTCATCTTTACCAAGGTGCTCTTAGTTACTACCTCCAAGAGACATAGAGGTCCTTACCATTAAACTAAGAAAAAAAACTAAGAGAAAAAAAAAAACAGATAGAGGGAACAGGAGGAAATGATTGATTAAGGTGTATTTCCAAATGTCATTGGTAACAGGAATAGAGACAATATGTAGCTGGAATATCTTATCAAAAGGATCATTTCTCTTTATTTTTCTTTGTTGACAACAGATGTTGTCAACACTAAAAGCAGACAGTGAATGTGTGGAGAGACATGTTAAATGCCTGCCTGGGATGACTGACACTTCTGAGTTGCAGGGAATTGGTTGATGAAGAGATGATCATGTTTGCTGACTTTGAGGCTATGATGGAGCTTCATGGACAGCTATTCACAAAATGGAGGAGATGCTGACTCAGTGTTCGATTAATAGTTTTATCTAGGAACTGAATTATTCAACAACTAAAAATGCACTTTAAAAGGAAGAGATTTTATTAAATACTTCTTTTAAAAAGCTTAGAATGCTGATTAAAAATATGCTAAAAATTCATATGTGAAAAATCAGCATGCATGTGGTTTGTTTGCTTATTCGTTTTGATAAAATAGTATTTTTTCTGAAATTGAACATACACTAAGAGAAAATAATGGAGGTCTTGGCAGTTTGTTTCACCTACAGGAACTTGCTAGCCTTACTTTCCCAAGACTTCACTTGCTTTGCTGTTTTCAAAATGTAATGTTCACTTAAATGTGAACCACGAGGACAGAACTACTTCATGTTTAACAGATGTCAGTGTCTCAGCATTAAATCCTGTTTATTTACAAGAGATAACAACGTCTTGCAGCCTCTCTCCAACCAATGATCTACACTAGTGACTTCAGCTGACTGTTGAATATTTAACCTTGTCTTTACTATCAAATCAATAGACTTTTTTCACATGAAATTCAAGCTGCTATGTCAAACTTTGCTTTTAAAAGCAAATACATTTTTCACTGAACTTCTGGTATTGGAAAAGCTGCAAGCCAGATGACACCAGACAGGAGTTTCCACAGGACATGTTTTTTGCAGAGTGGGAACAGCTGTTCTTTTGCAGTGCCAGGGAAGTGTTTGGAGATGTGTCACGACACTATGCTAAAGGCACAGCATTTGCAGCAAGCTGGTCACAGTTAGGGACTGATGCAATTCTTTCTTGCTAGAGTTGCCCCGCTGACTTGCATGGAGTAATGTTGCAGGACAAATTTCTGTATGAATGGAGTGGAATCCCATGGACGGATACCATGCTAGATTAGGTGTTCTTTAATAACACTATAAATAAATTAATCAGTACAAAGCAGAAGTATATAAAGGTGCAGGGTACTGAAATTTATGGTTACTGATTGACCATAATGCAGGTAAATTCATGCCGGTTTATTACAGTCTAAAGTAATTTACTAATGTGATTTGAATCCTGACATCATCCTTTGGCTTACAGTTCAATCAGTATTGGTAGAGGTCACCTTAATGCAGATGAGACACCTCATAATTCACAACACTACTGAAAATATTTGCAATGTTTTAATTGGGTGTATCACTGAGCAGCAAGGAAATTCAATTTCTTCCTTAAATAAATAAGTAACAGAAAAGCACAATGGGATGGAATTTGGTTCCATGCATTTATTGTTACTATTATTATCGAAGTATCCCAGGGCTTTCCACACAGCTGTGACTGATGCATTGATGAACCACGCTTTGGCTAAGCAGGCAAACAGAACTGATGCCTTATCTAACAGGCACCCTAAAATAATCCGTTACTCTTGCCTCTCCCTTCTTCTTTTACCTTTACCCCCCTTTGACTCCTACCCTTTCCCCTCCATTGCCAAAGGGATGCCTCCCTTTTGGCTGTGCATTGCTGTACATTACTCCTCCGTTCCGGAGAAGTCCTGAAGGTGAGCAGCAGACAATACAAGGCACAGGCAACGGTCATTCGGACTGGTATCAGACTGTGTGTGACATGGTCAGAGCTGCCTCTTCTGGACCCAGTGGAGGAACAAGGCTAGCCTCCTGCGAGAGACAGTGAGCCGAGCACAACGTCTCGCTTACCCTCCTCGCGATGGATAGCTATGCCTCTGCTGTCAGCTCTCTCACAGGCCTCTAACATCATTGCAGGGTGCTCCTGCTGACTTCTGGGTCTTGCGTTTTGCAACAATCTTGGCTAGATAGAGAAGAGTACGAGTCTCCAAGGTCTTTCTACAGAAGTATGTAGTGACAGTTACAGTGAAGGAGTTGGCCTCCTCATGCAGAAGCAGGCAATGGGGAGGTTAAGGGGTGGCTTTGCTTGGCTGCTCTGGAAATACCTTTCTTTCACACTGCTGCGATGACCTGAAAAGATCTTGGGGATTGTAATTTCTCCATCTGACATCCTAGACACTTAGAGTGCTTCCTTCTGTGTAAACGGGGGAGTGAGATGTCTGCCCTTGAGTAAGTGAATGGTAAAAAGCAGGCATCTAGTCTGGAAGTGGCATCTCACCTAATTTTGGACTACTACTTTCAGTCAGATGAATTGTACCCATAGTGAAAAAGGAAATAAAATCTGGGAGCCTTCTGAGCTTTCCTTGTCACTACTCTGCATACTAAACAAAGCCTAAGCAAAAGCAGATGGTGGGTATTTTAATGCCTTCACGTTTCTGCGTATCTAGGGAAGAGAGCATCTCATTGCTGTTACATTCTGAGCAAGTTAATAATTTCTATTAAAGTTCTCACAGCACATCCTTTTTTTTTGTTGCAGCACATTTTCAGGGGAAAAACAAAGTTCTTTGACAAGAAAAGTTACAGCTTTTATATTTTTCCCTGTAAGCATCTATTTTAGTTAAATTGTCAAAATATGCCAATCTCTTGACAGCCAGAAATTATGTGGGTGTCTCAATATAAGGGAAATTATTTTGTTTTTAATTGTGACAGCATCTGGAGGAGTGTCCGATTTTATAAGTAGTTCATGCCTATCTAATTTAAAGAGCTGCCAGCTGGTTCAAACTACACACATGGGTTTCATTTTCTTTACTGCAGGAAACTGAAGAATTCCACTGGAGCAAGTCATGTCTGAGCAGCGCTTAGTGTTATTCACTGGGGTATGGCGACAGCTTCATGGTGTTATAATACGATGCACTCCACTGAAAACTCTGACTGATACTACTAGGCTGATTTTTTTGAAGGTATTTGACCAGGCAGCTGTTGCTTCATGTATTCAAATCAGTCTTTCAGAAAATTGAGAGCAGAATTAGTATTGCTGCTTCACCGCATGTGTCATTCATCCTGAACTCTTTCATTATAAATGTTGAATACTTGTAATTTATGTTATCAATACATTGTGGTCTTTTGCCTAATGCATAAAGGAGCACATTATTATTCTCTATAGATTTGCTGGTCATGGTAAGACTAACCTGCAGTTATTTGAAAATCAGCTAAGCTCTTAAGAAACTACCTACAGGCCAAAGCCTGCTAAAGAAAACTTTCAGATTTAATTATTAATAAGATGTTTTACATTTGTAAAACCTTATACATAAGATTAGAGAAAAAGAAAAGCAGCTTTTAAATATGCACATGACAAGGTAACAATGTAAACAAAACTATTGTTTTATGTAGATACAAAGTCCTGAGCTGCTGTTTTCTTTAATACACTGATTTCTGGAACAGAGAAGTTGCTGTAACTTAATGAATATGGTGTTTAGGAAAGTCAATCTGAAGTTTATTAAGTGGTTACTGAAAATTTTGAGATGAAATGTTATCCTTGGGGAAGGAGAAAGTAAAGCTTTGTTTTTGATGAAATATTGTATGGATTGCTTTTTAATGTCAAAATATTCTGTTTTCAAATTATTGGAATGTATTTTACTTCTGTTGTTCCAACATATTTTTCATTTATAGATTTGCTTTTATTTCAGATGTTTTTAAATTTTGTAACATAAAGCTAAGGTTTAAGATGACTTAAAATGATTTAAAAAAATATTTCATCTTACAAAATATTTCATTTTACAAAATATTTTTAATTGTCCACCTGTTTTTCTTCCCTGACTGGACCAAAAACCAGTTCTTAAGGATGAAGACTCTCATGGACATTCCAGGTTCTGAGAAATGCAGTCAGAATGATTTAAAGCTTTAGGACACAGAAGGATTAAACAGTCTGTTTCCTTTTTGAAACTCCAAAAATGAAATATAAACTATTTGAATCTGCAAGCCTTTTAGGAAGTCATGTAGAAAAAAAGCCTGCGTGGCTCATCTTCCCCATCTTTCTAGCATAGTTTCCACATGATACTTTCTCATGTTTTAGTCCAGTCGAGCTTTAAAAATCTCCAGAGACAGGAACCCCAAGCCTTCCTGAGGGGGATTATCCCCCAGCCTGACGGACCTCTCAGTGCGGAGGCACCGTGAATCCGGGCACTCCCGTGGGAATCCCCCTTATGGCTGATTCCCGGCATGAGTGCCCTGCCACAGCCGGTCTCCCCAGGCCAGCACTTCTGCTGCTGAACTTCACTTTCAACAGCAAGTACAGCAGATGAGCAATAGGACTGCAAACTTACTTGAAAACTTCCAAGTTTCAGGGTGAGTTAAAGGTGCTCTAAACCTCCTTGGATCACATCCATGCTTCCAGACATCATGCCCTGGAGTCCCAGTGTGGGCAGGACATAGGCACATTCTTTGGTTGATGCAAATTCTACTCCTCATGCCTGGGATGTTTCATTAAAATCCAGCAAAATATTTGCAACGCTGGACAATAACCTAGTGCATAGATGATGATTTTGCAAGCCCTGGAAATATTGAGCTACCATAAAAAATGGCTTGTGCAATTGCCCCTTAAATACCACATGCACTCAAGCCTTAAATCTAGACATACTCCAACAATTATTATTTAAAGGTGCTGTAAAACCACCAATTTGCATTCTGAACCTTGAGTTCCCTTTAAAATATAAAATTAAAAAATATATTACCCTGCATACACTTCTTTTATGAGCAGTAATACATGCAACTTTTTTGTGGTAAGAAAAAGTCAGGATTGTACTGTAAATACAGTAGATGCATATAAATTTTCTCTGCAGTGTAATAATGTGTGCATGAACAGTTTCTCTTGATATTCTTGTGCAAGCAGAATCTCATATTTTAAGAAATATAATTTTATAAATTTATAAAATATAATTTCTCATGTTTGTTTTTAAAAACACAAACAGTTATACATGCTTTGACAACTGCTGCCTTGTAATCTACTCCTTTGTATTTCCTTGCCTTCAAATAGTGCTTGAAGGGGTGACACTCACATATTTCATCTGGAGCCTCATTAAATGTGTCCTGGATGAAGCACCAATAACAAATGTGAAAAGGGAGGCTGTGCTACCCTCCAGTCTTCTTGCCAAGTACGAATCACCACGTTATTAAAACATTTAGCATGTGATAAAGAAGGTGAGAGCGATGCACAAACAGCACTGCAGTAGGAAGTGGGCAATGCAGCCTCCGTGGCGAAGCAGACAGCGGCAAAAGAGTGAATCCCGGAGGAACCGCGGCAGAGCGCGAAGCTGCCAATGCTCTGCTGGTTCGGGAGGGCGGCTGCGTGCGTGCGCCTCCGYGCAGGGTCGCACGGAGTGAGCTCTCTCCGCCGCGGATCAACTCTTCACGCTTGGTTTTGCACCAAGGCCCGGCAACAAGAGACAGTAGCTGCGTAACGTATTTCACGGTCTTTGGGCGAAAGCCGCTGTCCAGTTTCCTTGCTTTTACGTTAGCCTGGACGCTGGGCAGGCCATGCCCCTAGCGCTGTGCCTTCCCCTCCGGTTCTTCCTCGCAGCTGCTCCTCGTGCTTACTGACAGAGGCAGGCACCAGGGCTGGACTGTAACAAAGTACTTTTTTTAATTCCAACTCCTTGAGCTTTATTCAAAGGAATCTGGTGATTTTGAAAAACATTAAATTAATAGAAAGAGAAATATAAACTTCTTCTTTTTCCTTAAAACTAATACAATATAGACAGTGGCATTATAAATTTCTTCTTTCTACTCAGACTCCTGATTTCTTTAGGAGAGACTGTTTTATGATTACAGTTGAGTTCAGTTGTGATAATATTATATGCTGCCCATGACAGTGTATTTAGGAGACAGACCACAGAGACATCAAATGGACTGTGATGTGTATGGCGCGTTTTATGATAAAAGATAACTTTCTCCTGGAAAATAAGCTGATGCAATCCATTCATATCACACTGGCAACTAAACAGCCATCAAACAAAAATACTCATATTTTCTTTAGATGATTTTTTTTTTTCACAAAACAAAATTCCTGTGAACACTCATTTAGGAAAGGTTTTGCCAGAAGGTATTTTTTTATAGTCACTTTTTTATAGTCATATGAATCCTCTTGGCTATTCTTCACCTGTTTATAAATTCTCAGTCCTCCAAATAAGACACAAAAATAATAGGATGGGATTTGGCTCCAGAAAAGAAGAACAATAAACAGTCAGAAATAAAATTATGTAATCCAAGAAGCTGCATAAGGCCTAAGTTGCCTACAACCCATTCAAACCCCAATAGCATTTAAAATATTGCAGGCTCAAGCTGCCTCCTGTTTCATGTTTGCAGGAAGTTTTCATTCTGTTTGAAGGTGCTCATTATGGAAATCAAAGTCATTGCAGATAATTCATGATCAGAACCAAGGCCTGAATGAATTTCTAAGATTATTTTGTCCAACTAGAGTAGCTAGCTTGACGGATAAAAATGCTAGAAGAACCAAAGGACTAGCAGTAGAGACATAGTCTTTTTCGTATTTCTCCAAAAGGCTGGGATCCAACATTTATTCCAAAGTGAAATTAAACAATTTAACAATTACCTTCAAACGTTTGTCATTTAAATGCCTGAACATTTCATAAGACATATTATCCATGTCTGGAGGAAGGAGTTCTGAAACCAGGTTATACCTCTTCAGGTTCATTAACTCCGAATCTAACATTGTAATATAAATCATTTCCACACCGATTTTCAAGACTAGAATTAAATATTAAAAAAAAAATCAATTCTTATGCAGCAAAAAATCAGGTCCAGAGTTACCACCACTGCTATTATTAGCARAGCCCATCTATCTTCCACAATTTCAGATCACTTCTAATTAATCCTGATATTGCAAGATAAATCTCATTACAGCTGACCCTTTCTATCTTATCCCATGCCTTATATAAAGCATTTTTATTAATAATGTTTCAGACATTGCGTGTTTGAATTCACAGTTCTGCCTTAAGTGGAAAGGGGCTTGCTTTTGTGGTCTATCCAGATCTGCTCATTATGAGGAACTTGTCTTGTTACTAAAATCTTCTTTCACTGATTGCCATATCATCACTGGGGTGGAAGGGAATGGCTGAAAACATTTTAATGCCAGGGCTGATACAATGCACCTTCTTAGGGGATGACAAAGACACACAGGATAGGATTCATCTCACCTAATTCCAGGTATGCCTAGCTAATGGCAAGAAATGCCCTTTTCTACTTACTTGAGACAAATTCTTGACATAGAAAGATCTTTCTGGACATATCTGTCTCTGTCCATTGACAAAAAAGAAACTTAGATGACCATGTGAATTGTATGCTGGCTGTTACATAGCCCGAGGCAGAAGAGCTGAATGCCACCTGCAGTGCCTGGACGTACACTAGCAACATGAAATCCTACAAAGAGGAACTGTTGGCGAACAAGGTAAATAGCCAGAAATGTAAGTCTAGCAACAGTTCTGTTGCAATGACTGCCACGTAACTGTGAACAACCCATTTCTCTTCTTGCTTGCTATAAAAACTAAGTAGTGAGACATATTAATTGGTAGATTAAACTTACAGGCACCCATGTTGATTTCAATGAATAAAATGTACCTACTTAAAAAATTTGACTATCACTCTGTGACAGAATAACCTCAAATATGCATCCACTTTGAAAACAAAGATGACATAGATGACCCTGATTCAAAACAGTGATTTGGAGTTTTCAAGAAATAAAGATTTTTTATGGGAGTAGAAGATACATTTTCTTCTGTCATACTTTATATGGCACCAATCATCCAGATGTCAGCAGTCTCTGATTTAAGGAATGCTATTCAGATCAACGATTACCATACCTATTCATTTTCAGCTTAGATTTTAAAGTGTTTCCAGAGTTGGTTACCATCCCACACAATATTCATCTCACTGGGACCTGGGTTTATGACCCTGATTTACAGAACACTCTCTCAAATCTTGTAAGAATAAAAAGGATGGCAAATCTCCACCCAAACATGAAATAATAGAAGAGACAAAAGTAAACAACTGTGATTGATAACATGCTATATTTCACTCCTACTAACATTTTCCATATTATGCTACTAAATGAAGATTTTTTCATTTAATTTACAGGTAAACAGAAAGAAAAGTCAGACCTCTGTAGAGCAGAGGTAAACTGCATCTCAATAACGAATGAAGCAAAGAACTATGCTAGTTGTTAGCTTTGAGGAATAATTAAATTATTAATTTTCAATAGAAATTCAGGATTGCCCTAACAAGAGGATAGTAATAAAATTCTTCAAAAACATTAACTGCCTATACTTCCACGCACAGATGTACAGTAAGGTTTAGATCATTATTAAAGGAGGCGAAAAAGAAGTTCCAGAGAGTGAATTGTCAGCATTATGTACTGTCCTTTCATCTTCACATTAAATATTTATTGTACTTACAAGCCATGTAGTTTGAAAGTATGTTTTCTTGGCTGATTAATCTTTATTTATGCTAACAGGGATAAGATCAGTGTCCAGCAACTCACTGAAAATTAATTAGCTTAATAATTTTATTAAGATGGAATTCAGAGCACTGTTAATTGCCAACAGAAAAATTGTGCTGACACAGAGGCCGGGACTCGCACCGCTGCTCCGCCAGGAGGGGTGAAGGAGGTGCCGCTTCGCCTCGCTTCTCTTGGCATGGCGCTTGCAGGGCCCTGAGACGTGGGCACCCACAAGCTGGCAGCCGCGTGCCTCCAGCTCCCGCGCTCCCAGGCGCACGTGGCACCGACTGCGAGCATGCTGCCTCCTCCGTGCCCACGCAGGGGCAGGTGCGAGGAGTGGGGGCGTCCTTCCAGGGTCACCAGAGCCTCGACAGCTCCCCGCACATGTAAGATGATACCCACTGGGTCCCAAAGCACCCCCCTTCCCCATCTCCTGAGCTCTTGGGAGGGCAAGTCAGTGTTTCGAGTGTTCTTGTCATGCCTAAGACTATCTTGGTTTAATAGAGATTAAACATGGGTTTTGAAAAGTATGTGTGTGTTCAAGTATTTTGCTGAAGTAGGGCTTAAATATCGCTATTTGTTCCCCAGGGACATGATGTTGTGATTCTTGGCTGCATTATTTGTTATTTATACTGCACCATCAGTGCATAATAGTCAGCAAACAAATGTTTCAGTCTTATTTGAACATCTGCTTAACCTCTTCCATTATTCTAAACTTCATTGTTATGATGAAACAGAGGAAAACAAAAAAATGAAAAGCAGATGACATCTTGGGGCTAACAATTCTGCAGAAACAAATGTAGGTTAGAGCTCCTGATACATAGTCCTAAGTACCTCATCAGTAAGAATAAAAATAAATGAGAGGCAGGACTGGTGTATGGCCTGGGCTCACCTATCTCCGCCAGCTCTCAGAGCAGTGCTTTCTGCCCCCCTTTAAGAYGGAAACTGCTTTTCTTTTAACGTTCAAATCCTCCAGCTCCCTTTCAGGTATGGCTGCCCATTTGGTTCCAAAATGAGCTTGGAACTAATCTTCATGCCCAAAATCTCAAGTTTGAGCCCCAGTAATCAACCTGCAACAATCCTGAATCAACTTGCTGCTGACCGTTCTTTTAAAGAAAGCTTTTAAATATTGTGGTAGAAGTCTTTATCTTTATTCATATCTTTATTCAGAACTATACAAATCACCGATGGGAGGATGGTGAGCAGACCCGGATATGTAGCAGTAACTTAGTTAGTTTAGTAAGAACTTGTGTGAACAGGATTATGGGAATGTCCATGTGTGACCAGCTCATGGTTATTGCAGTTAAAAAATATTAGTTTTTGTTTAATAATGATATTTTTATGAAACATTTTTATACATTTTACTGGTTTATTTTTCCCTGAAAAGTAGTGAAACACTGAATAATTGCTCGGCACCTAGACATGTCCATTTTTGGAAAAGCATACAGTAGTGGCAGAAGAAAATGAGAAGGGAACTAAACATCACATGCCTTCAACCCACAGTAGTCAGGGCTGAGATACCATATTGCTTCAGTGTCTTCTGCCGTCCAGCGCTTTTCTTTCCCGGCAGAGGCTAAGCTTCAGTAGGCATAACCACCCACCTTTGGTGCTCTGTGCTATCTGATCGAGAGCTACCTTTGCCAGCTGGGAGAGGGAGGGACCTAACACTGGAATAGATCAGTACACGTAAAATCTAAGGAAAGTTGTAGATTAACAGAAGTGGATTAAATGAAGAAACAATATCTGTGCTACTGCTTCAAGGTAGGGAGACCAAACTCAGGATGGAGAAGGAAAAGAAAAGGGAGGAAGAGATATAAGCTATACTAAAAACTATTTTTTCACCCCACACCCTTACTTGTGTTCCAAAAAATTTAGTCTGCGCAGATGTACTGCTGTCTATCTTGAGCAAAGGTATAGGCTATGACTGAAATCAAACTTCCCTTCACACCAGTAAACTGCATAATTTGCAAGAGAAATAATTTGTCTGATGAAAATCCTCTGATGATTTGAAGCAATTCTTCATGTGTTTCTGAAAGCACAAATACGCTTCCACAGTTAAGAAGTAATTACAGACCAGGACAGTTTCCTACATCAGAGGGAGACAGTGGACTAAACCCCAGAGATCCCTGTGATGTATGAAGGTGATTGTATCACTTAAAAAACCACTAATTCAGTAAACTAAGGTTTAAGCAGTCCCACTGTCACACTTAGTTTATTTGAAGGGCTTGGCTGAGGACAGGATCATCTCAGTTAACTCTGCAGGAGAAAGATATATTCAGAGAAGCAGGTGTGAAGGTGCAGCTGGAGGCTAAGCCTTCCAGGGTCTTGAAAGCATATTTTCTTTCTTCCTTACTAAATGGGAAGAAGCCAGAAAAGAGCTGTGGGTGTTCAGCTGCTTCTCTGTCCTGGATGAACCAGAAGGGAGTGAAGTGAGATTTGGAGAAGCCAGAGAAGGAGAGGAAACTCATACTTTTCTGAAAAATATCTGACTCAAATTTAAAAGAGTGCTTGACTTTGTTTTTTATTATGCATGTGTATATATTATGTTCAGGCCACATAGTTTTATTCCTACCTGAACATTCAAAACATATTTACAAAATAAAATGTGTGTAATTAGAGAAAAACATGCAAGACTGTCACCAAATCTCCTGCATAGTTAGAATAGTAATGTCCGTGCACAGGAATCAATAAAACTTTCATTTGTTGCCCATAATTCAATAAACTATATGCCTTCTACAGAAAATTTGAAAGACCCATTAGAAACTCCAGTCCCAAATTATATTTGATTACACATGTTGCCATGTAATTTATCAAATAATAAATCTCCATGGAGAACAAACACATTACAGCCAACGATGTCATGCTGTTGTGAAAAAGCATCATACTGGGATGTATAAACAGGAGTATAGACTGCAAGCCACATACAGTAATTACTGCTTTCAGTGTGAGTGATGCCTTAGGTGATGTACTGTGTTCGTTTTGGGCACCACAATTCAAGAATGAAGTGGACCATTTGGACAGCAAAAAGATTGATCGACCATCTAAAAGTTATGACTTTTGGAGAAGGAGAGAACACATCGAGGTTATTAAGATTGCAAAAAAGAAAATTTAGGGGAGACATAGTAACAGTCTTCCAAATATGTACACTCTTCTGCCAAAGATGAATAATCTACTCTCTTGTCCCTAGTGAACAGCGTAGGAAATAGTGGCCTTAAATTGCAGATAGGAAGATTCACACTAGACGTTGGAAGAAAAAAAGAATCTCAAACACTGGGAAGTGTCATTAGCAAAGTTTGCTGAGGCTAACAAGCTTTAAACAGTGAAAATTTTTAGGGTGCAGATTAGATGAGTCTTTTTCAGGAATCATATAGATGTGTATGAAATTGTCTGGCAGGCAAGGACTGACTTACATTGCTTCTCTCCTGGTTTCTCCAGGATTCTGAGACTTCTAACACTGAATTTGGGTCAATTTCAAGTCTGGAATAAGAGAAGACTCCAATAGTCTTTTCTCAGATTGGAAGCCCAGGGTGTCCAGATCAAAGATGCATTTAACCAAATATTCCATGTCTGGCAACAGATGCTTAGGAGAAGTATAAGAAAAAGAACAGGATATGTAGAGTGAAATTCTTACATTCACCTGGTTTCCAGCTATTAATTATTATATCAGCTTTTAAATTTAGGGACTCCCTGAACCTAGTGTTACACACAAGCAATTGTGTTTAACAACACACAGCTCGATTTATTGTCCATGAATTTATTTATTCACTTTGGAACAGTCAAACCACAAAGCTATAGTTTGTACCCTAGTCTAGGACTTACAGAACCTGAGGCTTTCATACCGAGATAGATGAAAAAAGGGGTAATAACCGGAAAGGTTTAATCGGCCTGTTCTGAGCTTTAAAAAGGAGCCGTATGTATGAACAGTTTTTCCTTCTCTCTTCAGATATCTAGTGATTTTTACTGAATTTAGTTTGTTTAACTATTTCACAGATCAATAAAATCAAAACAAGAGGTATGGTGCTCGCACTAGGCAGACCTGAGAAATATACCATGAATATCTTTTCATTTTGGCATCTCAAATGGATGATGATAGAGATAYTATCCCGTAGTTGTACTTGTTGGCCAGAATTGCAAAAAGGAACTGCAAAAAAAAAAAGACAAAGCTGTTCATGAGCAATGTATGTTGCTAGCCAGTCTTCAGGATTACTAAATCAACACAGGATCTGTGAAAGTGGTAGAACTGTGACATTTTACATCATCCAGTGATCTGGAACTGTAAGGGTATAGAAAAGCTTTAATAAAAACAAAGTCAAATCATCTTCAATTTATTCCCTTAGAGCTTAGAAAGTCCCACAGGAACTGGCCAGCACTGTATATGTGAGAAATGACTTGCCTCATGAGAAAAGGTAAAACTCAGTTTCTCAGACTAAGATTTTTACACAGTACACAACCTGAAAAATTCAAAGTGATCACATCAGTTGAAAATTACATGCTACCTTTCAGCATATTTCAGGGTGATTGTGGGCTTGTCCTTTCTTTTATTCCCTTGGGAAGAACAACTGATAACTTCAGTTCGGAGTCCCCTAAACTGAATTGTAGCCTTCTGAGGAATTGTCAGCACAGAGAAACAGGATTCAGAGGTGAAGTGTAAACAGAATCAGCTCTGAGACAGTCTCATGAAAAAAAAAGCTAACTTTGTAAATCTCATTCTCAGTGTTAATACGTTTGACTGAAAGAGGCAAATTTGCTCAACTAGTCTCTGAAGTTACTGATCATCCTAAAACCATTGACTACATCTTTACTTCTGGAGTTAAGAGGAAAGTGAGATTCAGAAGCAGTTTTCTAATAAAATTTAGCCTGCCTTGAAAAGTGTCTACAAAATACAAAATAAAAATTAAGACTAAACATAACTGCTTGCAATCTTTCAAAAAAAGACAATCTTTCCTGTCCCATACAACTCCCACTGAAAATGCTGCTTTTTAGTATGTAACCCATACACTTTCTTTTACCTGATTATAAAATGTGAATGGCTGATGTGCTGTTCAGAAATGCTCATTGTTATCTTTTCTTTTCAAAATTAGGAAAAATCTTTAACTGCATTCTTATACAGCCCAGAGTTATATAAACTGATATTGTACTTTATCCTATCCTCCTTATAAGCTGTTCCTATCTTCTCTGATTAGTTCTGCAGTTACAATCTGCTGTAAACATCTGGCTGAAATATTTCTTTGTTGTATGATGATATGATTATGTATTCTGAATACAAATAAAAATATATTGTAAAAAGATATTTGGCAGAATCAAAAGAAATATGTCCCCTCAACAGTTGTGTAAACTGGGTTCTAAATGACTTTTCCCTTCCAAATCTCAGTAGATAAATAAAAGGCTTTAAAAGGTCACTTTTCAATTTTGCACTGTTTAGGAGCACAGGAGCCAGTGAGTTCCAGCACTAGAGCCTGCAGCAGGCTTAGGCTGCGGGCAGAGCTCCCGCTGACAGACACGGGAGGCCCAGCACGACTGATGGAATTAATGGCTCTCAGAGAAAGAAAAATCAGAGAGAGAGACAGAGAGGCTAGGCGTCTGTCCTACAAAATGATGAAATGACTGAAACAACTTCTTCCAGAAGCCTTCTGAAGAGAACTGAAGGTAAATGGGTGCACGCACACGTATCAGCACACAGACAAGTGCTTTGCCCCGGCTTGGTGGCTGAACAACATGTGTTGGAGTTGTCAGAGCAAGGGCAAAGAGTTCATATTTCCTGCTCCCACTTCTCTGTTTTAGACAGTGGATTATCATTGCTTATTTGTACCTTACAAAAGGTAGATGAAGATGAAGATGAAGTGGATGAAGAGCAAGTGGAATGAAAAAGACTTTTTTGTTACTGGAAAAATGCTCATTACTAAACTAAGGAGAAAAATATTAGTTGATTTAAATAGTCAGATCATAACTCTGGAGCAAGTGTAAAGGCACCTGAGCTAAACAGCAACAGCTAAGTATTCTAAATATGCCTTTGGCTAAGTAAAAATTGTGATCTATTAGTGACAGATACATTTTATTGTAGGGCTGAATCATACAATAAAGATCAATCATTTGTTCTCTTTTACTGTTTAAATCAGCAAGGCCTGAGTGCTTGTTAATATTCTGGGGGAAAGGGAGTCATTTATGTCTGTAACTCGATAGCTCAGATTTTCTGAGTAAGGATAAGTGCAGCATTTATTTTTTGAAAAGCAGACACAAAGACCAGATTGCCCCAATATATGTCTCACTCCTTTTCCATCACTGAATCTTGGATGTACCAGTTTTACAGAGCCATTGAAGATCCTGGTAATTTTCATTCTATCATGTTACATTAACAGCATGTCCTTCCCTGTATCTTTGACCTTGAGATATGTACATCAGCACCTTTAATATTTTTTGTTTTTTGTTTGATAATGCAAATCCAGGATGCCTAAGATTATGTTATAGAGCTATGAGTTCTTTGGTCTAAATGGATTTATTGCTTTAACCAGTGATAACATACAGAGTTTCAACAACAGTAATAGAATTACGCTGTCACATGACAACCTTCCCAAGCTGACTGAGACATTGTTGATTCACTTCCTGGCAGAGGACAGTAAATTAGATGTCAAAATGATGACATCCTTTAGGTTTTTTTCTTTACCTGCATACATTAGTAAATCATTTTAAGGAAGGCAAAGCAGCTTTGATTTCCATCTTGTAGCAAAAGTTGAAATAAGAAAAGGATTAGTATATGTATGAGGGAGAGAGAAAGAGAGAGATGCTTTGTCCTGATAGGATAAAATCAGATTGGAGAGGCAGAAGAGAGAAAGAAAAAACAAACTGTGGATCTCAAAGAGATTTCTTTTGAATTTTGTTTCTTAAATTTTATATAACAAGAAATAAATGACCTAAACTGAGGTAACCTAAGTTAAAATTCCCTTTCCATTGTTGTAGAGCAGTTAACAGTATTATTACTTTTCTCCTATAGTCTGGAAGATTAGATGAAAGTTTTAAGAATTAAAACCATGTAAAAAATTTACAAGTAGCAATTTACTGAATGTCTCCTCAGGATTTAAATAAGACTGTATGTATAAATGCATACCTTCATAGATTCCTCCTAAATGTGAATTTTAACTCTTTGCAAATTGGTTTTCCCAGCACTGATAAATCACAGATAGTTCCTTACAAACATTCAATACTCTAACTCATGCTCAGTATGTTAGATTAGTAGCTATCATCATTATTTGGTGTTATTCTTCAATCTGAATACAGAAGTACTGAGAAGAAATCTAAATAGGATTTAAAGGCAAGAAAGTATACACACATAAATTAACAATCAGCTCTTTCAGAAAGAATTTTATGCTTTAATTTGATACAAGATAGAATATATGCATGTAACATTCTACTTAATACAATGCCTCTGTGCCACACATTCTTGAGTTTACCAAACTGGAAGCTGATTTTACAAGAGCTTAAAACTATACCCTTCCAGATATCAGGAATGTTTTAGGATTTATGGTATCAGAGTGGGTTTCCTTAAACACTGTTTCAGATCAGTCCCGCAGATTTAATAACAGTACAATCACAGAGAGTGTTACAAATTTTATAACACAGTGATTGTTGTGTATCATTTCTATATACGGTAAAGCAAGTCAGAAAGCTTTTCAAGTTTTATTAAAGTCACTATTGGAACTGGGATTAAACTCCCCAAGTTGTTATACCATGTGTCTTCAGTTAGGCGTTAGGATTTTATACTTGTTTGTGGACTGTCAGATGGATGTCGTGACCAGACAGCTGGACTGTGATTTCCACATAAGGTTGAACTTCCTTAGCATTGTGAGTTGCTGAAGATAGTTTTGAGAGCAATTAGGAGAACATGTATCTAGATGATTCAGTGCAAGAAGTCAAAGCCTCAGTAACATTGCTGTTTCCTTTTCAGCTGACCACAGCTATTTTTCTCCTTGGAAATGATTTAGTTAGCAATTCAGTCTCCTGCATCCAAATACCAAGGAAGTCAACATGGTAACCAAACTAATCTGCACAAAACGAATATGGAAGAAAATGTGGGAAGCACTGGATGTGAAGCAATGCTGAGACTCCCCTAGTGAGGTAGTCTCACTATAGCTGCAAAAGGGACATTTGAAGACTGTGATCTCAGGAAAATATTTCTATACTTCTTACACGTATTTCTCCAGTGTCCAGCCTTAGTAAAAGAAACTAGAGTGAGAATTTGCCCTAAAATATCTAATATCAATATTATATGATGAGTGTAATTTGCAATTTGTTTCTTGTTTTTATTAGTTTTTTATTAGCTCTTATGCTATACATCAGTCACAACTTACGTGAACCAACAGGCAGTGACATGAAGCTCTGCGCTCAGGAGTGCATGGAAATCTATGGGAAAACTGAAATAAGTGTAAAAATCACATTAACTTATCAGTACCTTAGGATATTTGGTATCTGTCCAAGGAATGCCATTTATACTCCAGTACGGACACACAGCATGCTGGGTGGGCTGATGGTACATTGAAAATAACATGAATGGCCTTCCCATGGCTGTGCCCTCCCTATGCCCTATAAAACTGCACGTAATCTTAAAGGCACAGAGAAATCAATACGGCGTAATCTGATTAAAACATGTGAAGCAATCAAAACATGAGCATTATCATATGAGGCAAACTGATATTTTGCAAGGTTTTAATTTTTATATTATTCAGAAGATWCAGAAAAAAAGAGTATCCAAGATAAAGGGTACGAAAAAAGGGAAGAGAATGAAAGCATGAGTGGAGGAAGTCAGAAACACACATAGCTTAAGGTCCTATCAATATTAGAATGATTTCATTTTTAAACACGAAAAACTTCAGTCATTTCACTCTACTCCCTCAGAGAGAAATGTTTAAATGAAAATATCCTTCATGGCTTTCAAAAATAACTGATTCTCCTGTTGGCAGTCAGAGCCCAGAAGCCAGAGTTTCTCTTCCACAAAAATAATCCCTCCCCGCCATGGCAGGAGAATGGCTGCATTGATGGGGACAAGCGTGGAACGTCACTGCTGACTTCATTCCCTCTGCTAATTGATTTTAGTTAATCTTCAGAGAACCGTCCTACTTTCGCAGTTTCATAGTAATTAGTTTCTGTATTACCTACCACTATACACTAGTGACAGCAAGAGCAAATAAAGTTTTTATGAACCTTGCATTAAATTTGAAAATCAACCTGGGATGCCTTTCTAGACAATATGCTGTAGACAAATAAAAATTAATGGGGGGTCAATACAACAGTAACTGTATCATCTGATATAGAGAAGGAAATCATACCTGACAGGGCCTTTAAATTCCATTAATCAAACAAATACTGTCAAAATCAAACAGAAAACATAACAGTGGACTACTGGGGTAGAGAAAGAAATTGGGAGGAAAACTAACTTATATGAATGAAATGAAGGACAAACACTGGCATAAATAAAGGTGAACAAGAATAATGAATCATAACTGATGTCTGTGAAAACATCAGAGACTATTCAGATGATACAATCTGTTGACAATCATTCCTAATCATTCCAAAAGCAGCTGTGATAAAGCTCTAGTGCATCAAGATTTCACATGACATTCACTTGAGGATAAATTAAAAATTACTAATTTATAACTTTTATACAGCACACAGTATTTTCAACTTTTTGAAATCCATCTGTTTACAGTTTAAACTTTACACTGGGAAGGAGGATAATGGCAACTAGCAGGGCTGACAAAGCCAAGGCTTTGTGGGAACAGACCTTGCTGACTTGGGTGCTAGGCCAGATTGCATTTATCCTTTCCTGTAGGATGCAGCAAGCAATTTCCCTTTCATAGGTCACAAAATGTAACAGGCAGAGAACTTTTGGGAGACTGAATTTTATTAATGGCAGTATGGAAGTGAGAAAATGTCAAAGATGATGGGAGATAGTACTGAAAGTAGTGTTTCATTTTTCAGTTAGATTGTGGGTGAAGATTTGTTTTTCATATCAGAGCTTCAGCAGGACAAAGTCTGTCAGAGCACTCTTTAAACCATGTAGAAAGGTGTTCATATATTGAAGAGAACCTTTAATTTATGTGACTGACAAAGGAATTTCATTCTTTCAGTTTCATACATTCTTTTTATCTCATTTATTTTATATATTTTTATTCTTTATTATTGTTAAGATCTTGCCATCTCTAATAGCTTCGCTTTGTAAAGCTTTTCAACCCTCTTAATCAAAAAAGACAGTATTTTTTCAAACATCGTAAAAACAGTATGTTGCACTCAAAAATCACAAATAAAATAATGGATAGAAAATGTTAAATACTGGGTTGAGTAGACTGCTGCCACCTTCTTCTGGGAGAGCCAAACTGCTTAGCCATGTTATATTTTACAGTGTTCTCCCTAAATCCACTGGCTATCAGTGCATAAACAAAATCACATGTGAGCTTTTAATCTTCTCCTGGATCATCTGGAATGGATCATTATAACAATCAGAAAGAAAAAAGAATGTACTTCTCTGTCAACTTGTTTTGGACTTAATGTAATACGCTGGATGTCTCTAATGAGCCATCCATAACTCATTCCCCGAATACAGGAACCCAGCTGCATACTTGAATTGCTATTGAATCGTCTGGAGCTAATCCTCATTTATGTTAAGTATGACAGGAGAAACAGGCTTCAAAGTTTTAAAAGCAGAATAAATTGTATCAAAATTCTATTCTCAAGTACTTCTGATTCAAATGTTAGATCACACAGATATCTGCATATCATAGTGAATTGGACCACAATCTTATTGTGGGGCTAGCAATCTATTTAGTTTTATAGTATTAATTAAAATCTTCCTGTATGAGAAAGACTTTCCCTAAGTGAACTGTGCAATCAAATAAACAATCTTCCACTGAATGCTGTGACCTTCAGAAATACATCTCTGTGTGTATTATTTGGTAAACTTAATTAAAATATGATTTTTCATTCTAGCATGATCTTTCCCTATCGGTAAATAGTTCAAAGGCATGCGATGTTAAGAGAGTAATGATAAACTTTACGAAGAAGGATTGAAAAACAAAGGAAAATGACAATGATCATCATCTACAGGTGGACAAGAATGGAAAAATGTTGGAATAATTTTCCAGGCATCCACATTTAGGAGATATATTCAATGAAGCAGCAAACAGCCTTATTTTGTATCGTCGACAATGAATCTAAATTAACAATCTCAGACAACAGCAAAAAAGCATTCACACTATTTGTACTACCAGCAGTAGTCGAGGAGAAATGAAAACCAGATTTAAAGTATCTAAAGCAAGAAAATCTGGGAAACAAGAACTCCATTTTTTGCAATGTCACAAATTGTTGGTCTCTTTGAGATTCCAAATCTTGGCATATTTTCATAGTTCCCTGAGAATTAATTTTTCCCAGTTAAACCCAAAATGTATGGTACGATGTATAAACAAACAAATAAATAAAGCCTCTGGGAAATGCAGACCAAACTTCTAAGACTGAAATCCATCTAGGTTTCTATTTTGTTACAAAAACAACAAAACACAAGCATTTCAAGGAGATTCACTTTCTGTTAGGACTGTAAGCAGCTTATGAATTGTCATTGGAAGCCTGAAATATCTAATGCTACGTGGCTTTTATGCTAGAGTGGGCATACCATGAAAGTCTCAAATGAATTTTGAAGTAAAGCTCAAGGGCTGTGAGCAAAAATGAGGCGAAATTAAAGGAAAGCTGCAATTAAAGGAATTAACCTGCTGAGTGCCAAGGGTGCCATATACAGCATCATTACATTCTCTAACATCACAACAGATCAAAATAGCAATACACGTTTGTATTAGGACAGCATTTGTTAGGAAAGCTTTTCACACATTACATTGGATCACTCAAAAAGAATACTTTTCTCTGCGTTAGCCTTTCTTCGGCATTTGACTTTAACAGTCTCAGTCTCCTGTAAACGATCACGTCTTTACATGCATTTTCCAGTATCGTTATACCTCTTTTTTGCTGAAAGAACAATTAGAAAGGTGCTCTTGCAATCTACAAAGAGTGCCAACAGGGATGAGCAAGTGATTCTTGGGCATGATCAAATAGCATGCAAGACCATTTCCAATTTTTCACTGATAACATGCCTTGTTGAGTCCTGGCTAGTCTATTTGGAGTTAAAAGGCCTGGAGTTAAAAGACTCTGAATTTTGCATGGCAGTTAGGAGGCATGAGGCAATGTTCCTTCAAGCATTTACTTGGGGTGTGCTAAGAATGCCAATGCGTCCTTTCCTCCATCTGTACCAAGGAAGTAGAAAAGGAAAAAAGAAAAACCAGCAAGCAAGAAGCTGGATACACTAAAGTCTTCACTGGTCTCTCTGCCGAGCTATTTTTATATATGTTCCTACACAGAAATAATTATTTAGTAAATCTGGGCATTTGAAATGAGAAATATATGCAGCAAAACAAATCCTGAGTTTCCTGGGATAAGAAGAAACTGTGATCATTAGTATTCTGTGCCTGACTACCTTAAGCTAGCTTGCACCTTCCTCTACAGCAGCAATATTGTCCCATATTATGGACAGGACACCACTCTGAATGGTCCATTAATCTGAAACAGCATTACATGGTCTAAGAGCTCATTCTAAGACTATGCTTGACATTATTAGTTCTAGGTTTTACGTACAGTTGTCATGAGGGAGAAAGTGAGGAAAAATAAGATAGGATCACTCACTGATGAATATGGTTTTGGTGGCAAATTCAGGCAGTTTCTTCACACTGTTTTTAACCTGTAAGCAGTCATCACTAACTGCAGCCCCTCGTTTTTCCTGCCAAGACAAGCAGGCTTGTGAGTTTGGAAAGCTGGGCTCAGTGCTGGGGCAGCACCCTTGCCCTTTGCCAGTTCTGCAGATTTAAAATTATGCTGGGGAGCAACTGGAGCAAGAAAAAACATCAGACATGCTGAAAACCCATGCATCACAATCACAGAGAAAACACACCATAAAAGGTTCAGCTTAGGAGAAAATCATAAAGGCCCTGGATCTTCCACACAGCATAAATTGGTACCATCCCTGCTTTCCTTTCCACCAAATCCAACAGTGTTACCCAGCTTCTAACAGTCTTTTGAGAGCAAGTAATATTATGACCGTGAGCACTTCTGGCTGTGAAATGGAAAGCAAAATTTGGTAATGTTCTGGCAATGGACATCACTTGCTCGCTCCTGTGTGGACAGTGAGAGCTTCAGACATTTTGTGCTATAGACACTTCCAGATGGTAGATTTTTAGATGCTCCTGATTTTCTAAGATAAAGTGGATCCGTGTGTTGCTATGGGAATTGTGGCCTGCACAACTGTGAAACTGTAGAGTGCAACTGACTCATCATTTAGTGCTCAAGTTGTAACACAAATGTTTTATAGCCCACCAATTCACCAGCAGAAAGACCATTAGCAGCACTTGCAAGATGCCCATCTTCAGCTGATGTCCTGCCAGCAGGTCTGCGCTGAACTACATGTTATTTCCCATGAGAGAACAAAGTCCTTTGAGTCTGCACTGCTTGTGCTTCTAATATGCCCTTTGCCTTGTTTGCTACTCAGTCTGGTTGTTATGGATCCTGATGGGAAGGTACAGGAATGGATAAAAATAGATAGGAAAATATTGTTTGTCCCACAAACCTAGCGAAACAGGACCAAAAACCCTATTGAATGTAACAGTAAACCTTGCTGAAACACCATCTTCCATTTCAGAAAGTTCCTTGGGCCTCAACAGACTTTCTTCTGTGCGCAAACATATTTCAGACCTTGTCGACAACCTGGCAAAGCATGAATGCCCTTCCTATTCTGCTCCCTGCGAATGTGATCAGGCCAGCAGCCAGCCCTTTTGCGTACATCAAACAAAGCTATGCCGCATTTCATTTTTCTGAGTGGCTGAGGAAAGGTGCCACAGCTGCCCAGACAGAGGAGTGGGAGCCCAGGAAAAAGTGTGATGTTCAGTTGAAAGGGTAAAGTGAGAACTGTGAGGAGCTGGCATCTCTAGAAAGAGATTATTGGTGTTCCCTGGTGGACTGTGCTCTGCTGCTCTGACCTCTACTTCTAGAGGGACAGTCTTGTAGTCAATACATCTAACTTTCCTGCAAGTCTTCAAGAGGGTGATGCCATATGAAAGAATATCAGCTGGCCAAAAAGGGGAAGGCCCATTTCTCCTTCTTTGAATCATCCCTGTTAACTTCTCAGATGCAGTTTTACCCTTGTCTTCTCTTCTGTATTTAACTCTCTTTTACAAAAACAGAGTCCTGCACAAGCCTTTCTTCCTTGCAGTTTTTCAGTAAAAGTACCAGTCACCTTTTTTATTTGCACCTGGGAGGGGGAGGCAAGGAAAGGGGGAAGTGAAAATTTTTTTGCTATTACAATATGTTTAAAATGTTAAAAACCCTTTACCTTCCCCAATATTTCCAAAATATTAACATGCAAGTTTAGAGTTGTTTTAAAAAAAACCCCACATACAAGCTCTTCAAAGGGAAGGAGGGAATGGAAAGCAAATACACTGGTACTGGTACCTGCCTGATCAGTTTTGAATCAAAATGACATGCTATTAAAGGCTGTTGAAATATTGAAGAAAACTGGTTACCTGATTTGAAGCTTAAGCAGATGTTTTAAATAAGTATGGAGAAATTTTTAATGCTATCATTCATTAATAGGATGTCAGTTTTATGTCTCACATCCAAATGACAGTCGAGTCAGCGCGAATGCTACTATTCAGGTGTCAGAGCTAAGCTCTGGTCTAGCCCTCAGTTCTGTTTTGTATCTGTGTCTGGTGATTTCCAAAAACTCAGAAGGCAATTCATGAGGAAACAAAGCGGCACAGTTTTAATGAAAGGGGATTAAAGATTCTGGGTCAGGCAATCAGAGCAAAAAGAGGTCCCTCCTGATTTTGAGGAAGTTTCTAGGAGTAAGTGGTGCAATAAAGAATGATTTCTGCAATTGCCTCTCTCTCTTATCATTAGATTAATGTTGAAAAAAGTGACACTTTAAAAGGTTTATTGCTGCGCTTAGAGCTGTAGTGCTACTGCTAAGTGGATGCTTTTCTTGATGAAAGAGCAATGCAACAAGAAAACTCATGTTGCCTTCTTACTAAATTGCAGGTTTATATCCATTTATAGTTCTAATTCCAAACCATTACTGGGAACGGAGGATTGTCTTTTCTACCCCGTCCCCCTCCACTTTTCAGTTTCCAGGATTTCAATGACATTAGCCATTCTGAATCAAGAATCAAGTCTTTGTATAATTTATGTAACAAAGTCCTTTTACATTGCATCTGCATTTCACTGTCTCAGAACAGAGATGGATCTTGTTTGTACACATATCAGCAAGCAGATATGTTGCATGTTTTTTCTTTATAGCCCCTCCCTTCCTGATCATTCAACTAAAAAAGGAATCCCATTTCTCTTCTCTCTCGCAAGAACCACTTTTCTAAACTTTCTGCTTCAGAAGTAAATCTTTCACACCACATTTCTAAAGATGTTTTTATTTAAGCAACTTTTCCATTGAGAGGTCAGCCATAAGAATTTCAATTCAAAGCAACTCTGTCTTCTGATCACAATTCTTTTTAATGTTGCCAGCAAGACTGTACTGCTCATGTCTTAAACCTATCTGAAATATGGGCAATGAGTGTTAAAAAAAAAAGACTAGATTTAGAGTCTGTTTCAACAGTGACTGTGAGTGAAACACAGGAATGAAAAATTCTAAACTATGCAATATTACAACAGCAAATTCTAAACCCCAAAAGATAGATAACCTCCAGGCAATACAGTGTGCTGGCAAGATCCAGTCATTCTTCTAGTGCTGTTAAGAATTTCAAAGGCACTTCAATTTCTCTACTAATTCCATATGTAAAATGTACTACTGTTTCTTAACATCTGTATTTGCTGAAAGTCAATTTATACTGTCTTTTTCCAGTTCAGTGAGCTCTTGGTTTTCTTGGAGAGTGGGAACAGCAGGAAGTTGTGGCTGAAAGAGCAGGAGAATCAGTGGAAATTGTTCTAGTGGCTTCAATAGAGATAAATAAGGTTGCGCTCAGAAGTAGAAAAAACTTAGTTTTGGTTTATTAGTTGTAGTATCTCGTACCTAAGAGTAAGCGTGTAGCTTAAAGCAACTAAGTTTTGTCTTAAGCCTAGGAAAACAACTTGTTTTCATAGGAGGGAGCATAGTAACTTGCTTGATAACATTCTGTATCTGGAAACAAAAAAGCAGCTGTCTCCCAGTGATTCATTCAAGCACAAAGGAAGAGTCCTATATAGTTAAAATGTACTACGCATAAAACAGAATGGTAATACCTTCTCTCAGTCCTATAGCTTCATGTACCAAAGAGGTAAAAGAAAAACTAGAAAAAAAATAGTGTTATGATTTTTCGATGAGGTAGGAAAAAAACAAAGAAGTTTTCTAATACACTTTACCCTTCCCATGGTGTAGAAGGAAGACCCCCTATCTCTTCTGGACTTTGATTTATACTCTTCTCCTCCGATTTATTCATGTTAGTTTCTTCACCTTAGTTAATGCCTTCTGATGGGAATATAGGAATTTAATTCAAAATCATACTCCTTCATGCCAGTGTATGTGCACACATAGAATAAGCACGATACCATTTCTAGTGATCAAGATATGCAGACCTCATATTTACCCAGCCTCTGTCTCATATCCTGTAGAAATCCATTTTTTATTGCCTCTGCATGGCATTGATGCAGGCTGAAAAGTTGGGTGCCTTGCAGGGAACAATGAACAATCCCATAGCACCTACCGACAGAGAGAAAACCGCTCTTGTGCGGTATTAATAGCAAGAAACTCTGTAATAGTTCAGATTTATTCACTGAACTGAATCAAGTATGGACATTTTAAAGACAGTTTACTGATAGCACATAAAAAACAACCAACAAGGAGTTATTACCAGCAGATTATTGCTAGAAGATTTTTTTTTTAAAGCAATACTTAGACATGCTACAGCAATCTTTGAAGTCAATGCAAAGCTCTTTCCTAAGTAATTTATTGAAAAGCTTAGACAGAATTTTTTCCTTGGTAACATTTTGGACCTAATTCAAGTTTGGTACAGGAATAAACATAATATTGACCAGATAAAATAAGCCTGTAGAATACACTTTTTTTTTTTATGAAGCCCAAGATCTAACAAAAAGGGCTAAGATATCAAAATCAGTTTCCACCACAAGCTTTATAACCTTGGCCGAAATAGTCATTTTCAGCTTGTCTCCCTAGTGCTGGGTTAAGTCCCCCCACCCGTGAAATGGGAGGAATATGCTCCCAGCAGTAATGTTAGAGTCCATGCAGAAGCTTGAGACGCTCAGTTGTGACTGCCTCAGCGGCAGAATGCCCCACTTACAAGAAAGTAGTTTTCTCCTTTCTTAAAAAGAGAGAAAGGAAACAGGACAGCAGATAAGATCTTAAAACACTGTCACTCTCCTCCCTCCCTAAGACGAGGACTAACTCATCTGAAATTAGAGTTCTCCATTAGTGATGGTGTAAGTGGATTTCATACTCCGTGTTCACCCGAACCTGGTGAGGCTCCATCTCCATCCATAAGTCCATCTGCCAATTCCCCTCACAGCTCAAAGATTAATGGACCGTTCAGGAGCTAGACTGCTCTTCCCTGGTTCCGCAATTACTAATTTCTGTAAGCCTGAGACTTTTATCCACAGGTATTCCCTTCTTGATAGCCTGATAATTCATCTCTAATTACTGCTGCATGAACACCACCATTCTCTTGGGCTCAATTCCACATTCTTTCTCTGTGTGCTATCCCGTTCATCAGAAAATCAATAGATGGCTAAGGCAAGCTCTCCCACAGCTCCATCTTCCCCAGATTTATCCCTCTTTAGCAATTCTAATGCTAGTTTCTAGTTCCTTTCCTCCAGCTTGTGAGAGTAACCCTCCTTGTCCCCTTTACCTGGGTTTGATTTCAGGTGTTCTGTGAGTCTCTCCGACTTTAACTCTTTTGTTGCCATTTGGGATTTCAAAATCCTGGCAAAGATGTTAAAGTCCTAATCGTTGCAGCAATGATGATGCCATGCCACAACCTGCCTTCCATTACATAGCTTCAGCTCTCACGAATTTTAATAAGATATGTACTTATGCAGTTCTGTGTATAGTTTGATTCTGTGATTTTTGAGAGGGTATAGGAATAAACAGTAAAAAATGACCAGTAAAAATGTGATCATAAAATGTCTAGTCATAGATAAAAAAGAACTCTAGAAATCTCATTTATCTTTACTTATAGGTTTTTAAAAAAAGTAACCAGATGTTTAAATTCTTGCCTGTATTAGTGTTTACTTACTTTGCAGGTTCAAATGTTTGTTTCAGGCATACTCATTTTTCTGAAAACTTCTGAAAAATTTCCTCTGCTTAAACCAAGCTCATCTTTTCACCCCGGGAAGCTTAACAAAGAACTAATATACATTATTGTGGTAATCCTCAGAACTCAAGTCCTGGTCCAGGGCCTCACAGTGTTTGTCTTTTTTGTGTAATTTTTCCTGTGATGTATATGTGTGTCTTCAGCTAGTAACTACTAAAGGACTAGCTAACATGGAAACAATTCTGATACATTTACACAGTTATGTATGGATAAAGAAAGCATTATTGTTCTGCTAGCACATCTTGAATAAAGCTTTCTGTGTAAGACTAGTACAAGGAGTAATTACCCGCCTGAAAGAATTTCTGAAATCAGGTTTCCAGCAAACCAGCTGTATCCTATTATTTCCTCCAGCGCTCTGCGGACACATGTTTTGTGTCAATGCGCTCTGTTCAAACAAGTGAGATTGCACAGAAGAGCAGTACCTCCCCCAAAACGTTAAGAGCTCAGCACTGCGAGGTGATGAGCAAGCCCAGGAGATGTGGCTGTCTCCATCTTCCCTCAACTCCAAGGGGGGAGCAGCCCAACACCTTGGGGATTGAGCCTTTTTATCACCTTGTTTAGCTACCTATTGGCCCTAGCTGCGCACAAACAACAACCACCTGAAAAATGCCCCTTTCACCCAGGCTGTTAGCTGCAGATGAAAGTAATCATTTCAATTCTGGCTAGTCTGTCAGTCATAAGGGAGAAAATATCTTTCTATTCTTTGCCGAGGTAAATAAATGAAAACATGAACTTTTTTTTTCTTTGTAGAGACAGGCTTTTAAGTTATAAAAAACAAAATTGGAAAAGCCTAATAGAAGAAAAAACATCCTGAAAGGAATTTTACATATTAGAGAACAACAGAGCAGGTATAAAGAGAAAAACCTCAGTCAATATTGAAACAGTAACTATGACCAAATCAAATAAAACTGTAAAAGTACAAGCTGGTATGAATAGCTGAGATAGTGTGCAAAACAGAGGGTAAAAACATAGTAATATTTGGAACCAATCTATTCTTGATCATGGTAAAATATTAGAGCATTTTATTAAAGAGGGAAGTTTGTTATTTTTCTGATCCCAGACCTTAAGGGGTGCTTCACCTAGGTGTCCTTCCACCTGGAACTGGGAAACCAAGAAAGCTTTTCTTCCAGAGCAAACCAAGAAACCAAGCATCAGTTGGTTA
The DNA here is from genome assembly GCF_003343035.1 of Apteryx rowi. Taxonomy (NCBI): domain Eukaryota; kingdom Metazoa; phylum Chordata; class Aves; order Apterygiformes; family Apterygidae; genus Apteryx; species Apteryx rowi. Next base: position 1,135,459 of record NW_020447464.1, on the reverse strand, counting down.
TTTGTTTGTTCTTACTATGAGCAATTGCTACACTTTTTTTTCCCTTGCATCTGGATGAATATTCCTTAACTAAAAAGACAGCTTTGACCCAGAGCCCAAAATATGAGGTTCTTCATCACCCCCACATTGGGTTTTCTCTTCAGTAAAGCCAAATATTGTTTAGAGTTGATCGAGCCCTTCCTAGTAAAATAGCTAAATTACAGGAAAAATATTAAGAGAATACAAGACAAGAAAAGTACTTAAAATCAATAAATCTTAGGAGACTGTAAAGCCTTTCAGGACCGCACAGGCACATCGGCAGAAAATGGAATATTCTGGGGAAAAAAAGGTTAAAGCCACATTGTGAAAGCTATATTGAAATTCTTGATTTGTTATACATCCTGTCTAGCTGGTTACCTAGGCCATAGAGTATTTATTTTTCATTCTGCTTGGGAGAAGAACAATTCTCATTCTGTTATTGAAAATAAACACATCATGCATGCAAGCAGAGCTTTTACTCGGGTATATATGTGAGACCTAAAACTTTTAGTAAATAAACAAAACATGATTTACCAGAATTCTGGCAGGAAACACATAAAAAGGTTAAAAAAGCCACTGGGAAATCTTTCTTCCATAGCAGTAAGACAAACCCAAATGCACTGCAGTCTCCATTGACGGCTCCCAGCACTGAAATCTGGGGCTAAGGGAGCAGTCAGGAAATGGACAGGCTTCAAGAATTTTGGATCAAAACCTTCCTGACTTCCTGAAGATTATACTGCAAGTCTGTCGCAGAGGTAGCCACAGAACCTGCCCTTTGCCACAAAACTAGATTTCTTCTGAAATGTGATCAACTGAATATCGTGTCTTCTCGAGGGAGAAAAAATCTCAGATATTTTCAGACTGATGTGCTCTAACCTTAGACATTGCCATATGTTTCATCAAATATTTTGTATGCATCAGAGTAGCTTGAAATGTTTTGCAATTGCCATACACTAAATGCCTTGGTGTCCTGCCTGTTTTTTACATATATATCTGATTTCTGAAATCTTATTTCTTGAGCAGTTTATTTTTAAAAACATCACCTCCTCAAACCACAATAGACCCAGGAAAAAAATTTATTTTATGGAAACCCCCATTCTATAGACATTAGAATTTTAAGTTTGAGATATGCCGGGGGTTATTCTTCACTTCCTCTTTCCAAAACTGAAGAAAAAAATTTTTTGATACTTTAGGTGGCACAGAACAGCTTGCAAATGACTAAGAAGTAGCCACATATCACTGGCAGTGAATAATCTTTATACGGCTGAAATCTGAAAAGCAATTTCTATCTGTAGCCATTTTTATTTTTAGCACTGCATCTTTCACTGGGTTTTCAGTACATTGTAGTCTTTTAGAATTACAGTCTTTATAAAACTAAATTTTCATTTTAGTGCCCTTTCTTCATAAGAAAGATTAAAGGAAATGCTAACCAGAGCCAATTTGTCCCAGAAAGAGAGGTTATAGTCTTGATCAAACTCATCAGTTCAATTTGAATGTAAGGTGGAGTGGACACTCGTTGAACCACTTCCACAAAAACCTTAATACGGCAACCAGTCCTGTTTGTTTGACAGCAGGGTCTGCCTCCAGGGTCAGCAAGTAACTACCAAAAGCAGTGCTAATAGCTCATGCCACGGCACCGTTTCTGCAGCGTTCAGCTTCGGCCTCGGAGGGTGCTGCAGGTCCGAAGGCGCCAGCTCTCGGTGCTGAGGCTGAGCAGGCTGCCCAGGCGCTGAACGCGCGAGGCTTGGCTACGCTGCAGGCCAGCCCAGCCTGTACAAATACCCTGTAGGAAGGGCTGTAGGAAAAGCTGCTGCTGCTCAGAGCCCTGGGCCCCGGCTGGGGGGRAGGCAGATCTGGCTCCTGGGCTGCTTCTGCTTCCGGCATGTTGCAAAAGGCAAGTGAAGGTCGCTCCTTGCGCTTGGTTCTGTAAGGTATGAATGCACACGGGTCTGGGCATACGCTGAGACAGTGTCTGAGGAAAGGGGATAAAGTGGCAGCAGAGAAAATTATTATAGTCCAAAGGAAAATGCAATAGTTGGTATGATTTTAAAATTTCCTCTATCTTCAGAACAAACACCACAACATAAGTCTGAAAATCTGAGTTAAAGAAACGCATGCAAATAATTTTTTTAGGATATAAACTGTAGTGTGTAGCACTTCGCATAGTAGGTAAGATCATATGTAGAACTGCGATTTTAACTCATGATTTTGTCCAAAGATGGACATTTAAGGGTGAAGGGTAAATTCTCAGGCTCTGCTGATATTGCTTTACAGTTTCATGACAAACATTTTCCACGAAACATTTCACACAGATCTTTGTCCCATCAAGGGACTCAAAACAATATATTACTGCAATTATACCAAATTGTATACCGTAATTTAGTATTGTAATTATATTAAACATTGCCTACATAATGCTATATTTTGAGAATTCGTGTTCTGTGACAGAGCCAGTTATGTCCTGTTCTTATGTAATGAAAAAAAAAGATGCCAGAAGCAATATCCACAATGAATTGATATGTCCATTTCTTGGTATAAAATAATTAAATAAACATGAAATAAAGAATAAATCTCTTTGTGTACTCATAGGGGACTTCATATCCTCATGTTGCTCAATTTTTGTAGGGGTCAGCTTTCCTTTTAACATCTGCCAGCCTCCAGCATCACATTGTAGAAATACATCTTTATGTATAAGCAGAGACCGACAGGGTCTATGTTGGTGTGAAAATCTCTTCTTTGATCTTTTTCCCCACAAAGGGTGATGAAAAAACAACACTAATTTGCCTTTTATACTTTCTGGTTGATGAAACATTACCAGTTGTCAGAAGATTTTTAAGTATTCATGAATACCAGTGCTCTACAACATGGATAATACAAGTGCCCTCGATTATTTATAACCTGAGATGTCAAATTGGAGGCTCTGAGCCAGCCAAGTGTTTAGTTTACATTCTGGCTCTTTATTCTGTTTTGCTTTTTGCTTATTTGTTTCTCCAGAAGAGATTGACTTCTGTTCCTGAAATGAATTCATTGCTGAGAAGCATTTGTAAATCAAAGAGCAGTCTTGTTCCCTCACTGTCTTTCTCTCGCAGTGTGTCACTTTAGGCTGACTATGCTCTGTTCATAGGCATTTGAAGTTTTTCTTCAGTGGTACCAGCTACAGGGGGTGGCATTTTGTACACTAAAACAGTGGGTCTGTGATTTTGATGCCTGCCAATAACAAAGGAATAGTGTCTCACTTGCCAACATTTTTTTTTAAATTTTCCTGATTAGCAATGATCAAAAGTATTTATAAAACCTTTAGAACTGGTTTTCTGGGTTTTGATGTAATTTCATTTTCATTCCCAGACTCCATAACGATTTTACAAAAGATATCTGCTAGATCATAAAACTGAGTACACACGTTCTTGTGTCAACAGCTATGTCCACAATTTATCTATATCGTGTGCAGTGCTCCCATCGTAATCTTTCTCCCTGCACCCCTTGGGATGTCTCTCACCTTTAGGACTTCCCTAGCCCCTTAAAATTCTCTCTTTGCATGACATCTTAAAAGTGAAGTTCTTAACTCTGAGCTTTAGTCCTGTTTGTCATATACCTTATTTTCCTTAGTGCTTGCAGCTCTACTATTAATCACCACAGTTACTTTCTATTGTTGTCACTATACCACTCCTCGAATCTTTCTTTTAGTTTTTCTGTTTTTCTAACTTTAGTTCTGAATTTCTGTTTCTCATAGCTGGTTCTTAAGATTCTGGATACCATCTTGCCTTATTTCCTTCGATACAATCCCCACTGTACCCTTCATCTCCTTCCACTACTTTCCACAAACTTGTCTGAACACAGAACTTGCCAGTCAATCCTAATTTCCTTCAAGTGCCCATAATTAGAGCATTTACAAGTTTTCTCTCTCTCTCCCCTGTATATTCTCTAGTGCTTAATAGTATACAAATTTGCACTGCAAACTCTTTTTCATTATAGGTGCTTACACAAGAAAATCAGAGTAGCCAGTTGGAATCCAGAAACCTATTTCAGGAAACACATATGACTAACTTATTTTGGGGGAACCCTATTGCTCCATCAGATTAGTCCAAAATTGGCTAACAGATGCAGAAATTATTGGAATGGTGAGGGAGGGGCAACAGGAAGACAAGGACAGAGAAGGAAATTGGTACACACTCAGAAAGATACAAAGGTGCACTGTGGACCTCTCATTCTTTTAGGAAACTGCAATAAAACCAAAGAGGATTTGGTTTTGGGTGTCCTATAACACACACTAAAATCTATTCATGTTTTTGTCAAGTTTTAATATTTCATTTGTATTTACTACCTTGCCACGTTCTATTGCATTCTGCTTTGGTTGCAGGCCTTTTTATACATTATTTTCACCCTGCAGTGACTGAAGGCAGTCTGCTCTACAATCATTTCAGAAAACAACTGCTTAATTAGCTGGCTGTATCTCTTCGTCTTCTCCTTTCCTCCCTTGGCTTCCTTTCTGATAAACCTGATAAATCTAACGCAAAGCACAATTTGGATGCTGTATGTGATGTGATAGTGCTTCCTTTCATATACAGTATGTGGGGATCTTCCATTTGCTATTCAACCCTTTTAAATTCAGGAGACAAAACTACCCAGGCTGAAGCTGGAAAAGCTAAAGGCGGTAGGGGTTAAAGGCAAGGGGAATGAGCAGTCAGGTAGGAAAGCAGTAGTAAGGAAACAGGCAGGGTAGGTACCACATCAGCTGGTTGGACAACTGAGCGTAAGAATTACAGCTGTTGTACTCTTGCATCTGCAAGAGTAAGGGAGCCCTCAAGAGCTAAATAGGGGAAAGAGCAAGAGATTCAGCTCAGAGAAATCAATCAGGCACATCAATTTGTTGCAGCATGGTAGGAGCATAGACTCCATGACTGCCAGGTGAATACAACTTCCAACAGTACACACAGATGAGCCTTTTAAAGTGAAGGTTCAGAGATACCACATAGTTGAGCATTAAAAGGATGTGCAAGTCTCTGTGAGTGTGGTACGTGTTTTGGTTTACAGGGCAGTTTTCTCCGCATCAGCCTGTGAGGTGAAAAACTGCACGGGTTAGATACTGATATGAACAATAGTCCAATGACATCCATATCCATAGGAAAAAGTAGCTGTCTAGGGAGGATTACTGTGGTAACAGCTGGTGGTGTAGCCAAAGGCTATAGTAAAGCTTCTGGAGTAGAGCTGCACTGCTTGCATATTGATGGCTTAGCCTGCATATATATCCCTGTATCCTGGGGCTAGAGAAATCAAAATTCCTTACAGAGATGTGTAGGACAAAGAGATTTATTGAACATATCTGTGCCATCTGAATAAAAACACTTCTCAAAACATCTCAGCTTCCTCTCCTGGCATGCAGGAGAGATGGAATGCATTTCCAGGCAGTTTCTGGTCCATTTTTCAGATTCTTTTACTCCTGGTCAGGAATCACAAGAATGTCCTCAAATGAGTGGATCTCCACAGCCACAGACTCATTGAGCCCACTTTTAAATGAGCCTGGCTCCAACACTGTTTCATAAACAGCACTGTCAGCAAGAGGATCCCTGTCCTGTCTAGCCTGCTCTCTTTTTCTTTCTATACAGTGGCAAGTACAGCTGCAGCTGTAGCACAACCTCTATATGTTTAGGAAAGACTTGATCTCCAGCAGAGACCTCAGATGAACTCTATTTGTCTAAGATTTGCAGAGGGAAACAGTAGGTAACTGAGTGTGTTTTAATTTTTATAAACGAGGGGATTCTTAATAGCAGCTGGGTTTGGAGAGGCATTGTATAGGCCTGGATCACTGGCCAAAGTGGGAAGAAAAGAAGGCTGTTTCAGAACCTTTTGCCTCTTCCTTTTTAGTTAGGTGTGCTACATTTTCCAAGAACATTAGTCAATCCTAATAAAGGTGAAAAAAGCCCAGGATGTGTACCCAGTATCAGAAGGAAAGGGAGACTAGTGTGCTTACCACAGTACAGTTTATACACTTAATAGAACCATATATTTCTCTACAAGGAAAAAAGCATTATGAGTACAGACACGTGTTTGGGTTTATTAGACTGCAAATACTCAGTGTCAGCAGCTTGCTCTTACAAATACAGGTTTTTACTTCCAGCTTTGAGCTACTATTGTGCAGCATCATATTTTATTGCTGGCAACACAAAAACACTGTTCTTTCTATGTACCAAATGAATCACCAAGGTAAGTAACTCTTGTTATGGAATTTTATTTTTTTATATGAGGCATGGTGAACATTACTAAAGAGCTTGAAAGCATTCATCCTAGTCATGGTGGCTGATTTAACTTTGAAAAAAAACCCAACTCTTCAGTGGGGATGGAAATGGTTTGTTTTATTAAATCTGTAATTTGATGATGCTTGCAATTCAACCTCTAATGGTTATAAATAAGATATTAAATGGTCAAGCCACTACATGCAGAAATTACATAATATTGCTGTCCCATAGTTTCAATGTGTGCCATTGTTCACTTCAATATAAACTTGAAAATCATTCTGTATTCCAAATAAAGCTCTATTAATACAGTTGCTCTGTTTCACTTGCACATTATGATGTGACATCTTAAAAGTGTACATAGAAATTTGAAAGATACTAATCCCAGATAGATATCTTGAAAGATACTAGATGAATTTCTGCCTCAATATAAGTAAATTTAGCTCAAAATAATAAATATTGCAGATAAAAAGGGATAAAAAGAATTTTCACAGGTACAACTATTCTCTCTCTTGAGAGAACACTTCCACAGGAAGTTGTATGTTAATCATCATGGTGGGAAGCAATTCATGAATATGGTAAACAACAAAAACAGAAGAAAAAAAGTAAAGAGAAAAAGGCAAATGAAAGCTATGAGGATTCTTGGCAATCATTAAAGCTAGAACATGCTCTCTGAATTCCTTGCTCTTGCCTTACAGACCTTGGACTCTGACAAGCAGTAACGGAGGGATTTGCATGCTGCCCAGTTCAGGTTTCAGAGAGGCTATGTAGCCCAGTTTAGCTTCTTCAGTCACAACTAGGGATAGAAAACTGCAACTCAGCTTCTATACTGACCACTGCTTCAATATTGAAAAGGGATAGTGGGATGAAGAATAGTTAGTTATTCACAATGTCATTTATATGATCGACTGCTTAAGAGAAAGTATGATAAATAGCTCATATGTGTGAAAAACAACCATAAAGAGCCTTTTAACAGAAGCCTTCAGAAAGTGAATATTTTTTTTTGGAGGGAAAGGAAGAACAAGCTGTTCCTCACGAGTATGCCTGATGTGCCCGTGTCTGAGGCTGGCTCTTCAGTGTGGCTAAGCACTGAGCTAGAGAAAATTGGCTGCACTGAGCAGTGTATGTTTCCAGCCGGAACCTCTATTTTTCATAGTAATTAGGAGACCCAGGTAAATTTAGGCATCTCTTCTAGACTTTATACCCATGTAGTAATATATGAGAAAGTTGCAAAGTATCTTCTGTTCACAAGAATGTCAACCCTGTTAGCTCACAGGTGAAGAGGTCACTGTGTTTCCTAGTGAACTGGCATCTGAAATTGTTTTTGTCAAAAATAAAAGGTGTGAAATGTAATACTGAAGGAGAAAGTGTGTGTGGATTTTAAGGCATACTTTTGAGCTTTTTAATCTTGATTCAGAATAAATATAGGTACCATTTCCTAAGTGCTTGCTTTATTGCCATTGAACAGATTGTGGCATAGAATACAGATTGCTTTGAATCAAAGCTATATCAAAACAGAAAGCAGGATGAGGGGAGACGAGAAAGCAGAACACCGTCTCAAAGCCACTTAGCCTCTTGGAAGCCTTTTATGTGACAGTCTGCAGTTGTTGAAGCCACTGCAGGTGGGACACTCTACAGAGCCATATGTTACCTGTAGAAGAATGCCTCTCGCAGCTGGCTCCCTCCAGCCTGTTCAGATAATTACGGGCTGTGGTGGGGCCATGTGAGCTGATGACACTGCTGGAAAAGGATTGGCTACGGGGGAGAAGATAAAATGATTCTTTGGCTGTGACGAGTTGAGAAACGTTTTTTCATCTGAGCAGCAATGAAAAAGTATTCAGCTGTGCTGTATCCTTTAACTAGAGATGCAGGGTGCAATGCAACGTGCTGAATTAAAACAGTAGGCCAGGACTTTGCTTTATGAGGCCAACTGACATGAAATTTTGCAATGTGGATTCTGAAACTCTTCCAGTTGCACTGGGAGGATTTTGAGAATGGAGGACAAAGTGAGAACAGATATTTCTTCTATTCTAGGGACCATATAGTTTAATTGCAGTGCAGCTAAGAAATAAAACTTCTTAAAGTTTTAGAAGTGTCACAGGCAGAGAAGCCATTTCTGGAATATGTGTGTGTGCACAATGTGAAAGAGAGTACCATAAAAGAAAGAAGAACCACAGTGATGTACAGCTTTATTGAACACTGCATCAGATGAATTTAAGTAAAGCCACATAATAAAACTTGTCTGCTGAGTTACTGCAATATTCTTTAATTCTTAAATCTAGCTGTGCCGAAGAGATTTAAGAGGTTAGGAAATTATTACGATAGCCAGGGAAATATTTATTTTGCAAAAATATTCTTTAGGGGACCATAAACATTCAAATCTTGGCAAAGGAACCACGAATTACATGGGTAGGTATATCACCAGAAATGAAAAAAACAGATCTACCATTAGGCATATATCTTCTTATATGAAATTGTGGAATAATATATTTATTGCTTTCAATAATTCCTTGACAAACTGATACTCAGGTTACAAGTCAAACGATGATTTTTCTAACCGCTGAATCCACAAACTCATTGTGGGGTCTGAAAATCAATCAGGTGTTGCATCTTATAACGTAAAGATTTTACAACTGCAGCTATCTCCTACTTGAAGAAAGAGAATAGCCAAAGCAAGCTGACAAGAGAATAGCTATTACAGCATTCAAAAAAATGTGTTTAACATTAAATGGGTTCTTATCTGAAGTTCTGAAACATACAAAAACTTCCAGCTACCACTGGCTTGGCATTCTCCACGGGGGAAAAATCTGTCTACATGAAGATTTTATTTTCCTCTGGTCAGGGCTGGCAACAGGTTCCTGGATTAGATGGTCAGAGCAGCTTTTTTTCAGGCTTCATTCTGCTTGATGTGAAATAATATGCTCCAAATGAAAAAAATATTCTATTTAAGAAAAGAACTGTCCATACCCCCCCAAAAAAAGGAAAATAAAACCTGTAGCTATTCTATGAAGCTAAACAAACACTTGTGTAAATCTAGGATACATGGTATTTGCTGAGTGTGGAAGGAAAAACTTTATGTGAAGTGAAGTGCAAGCTTAAAAAGAAGCTTTATTGTGGGTTGTCTGTACCTAATGAAATTTTAATACCCTGTTGAGGAGTGTTTCAGACAGACTAATAAGGCAGCTCATGAAAATAAGAGATGTGAAAGTGATAAGGAGTCTATTAGCTAAATAATCTTGGCGCACAGTTGGAATAGTATTTTAGGTAGATTTGAAGAAAACTTCTACAGGGTATATATATATTATGTGTTTACAAAACTTAAAAGGTAGCTCTTTTCTCAGGGTTGAAAAATTATATTTATTTTATTTATTTTATCAGCAGCACATATTTGACTAGTCAGGAAGAACTCTAGAAAAATCTAACTTTTTTTCACTTCTGTAATTATAACTTTCCCTTCAGAACTACTTATTTCCACAAAGGGCAATCTGACTATCTGTTTGCAAAATGTTTATCACCCCTAGGAAAGCCATTAAGACTGCTGTTGCTACGCAGACCTTCAGGTCAGACAGGGTTTACTGATTCTGATATTGTAAGTGAGACCAATGAAACAGTGAAATGTTTTAGGTAGGTAGGATCTTTCACCAGAAAATTACTGCTATTTACAGCTATCAAAACACATCATTACAAGCAAAATATTTGAGCTACAAGCCAACAAATGCATCTATTATTCATAAACTACACAGTTTCTTAATTTCTCCTAGCTTTCTAAAAGCCTCCCTTTCTTTCAAAGGTACCCAGAAGCATGCATTTAGATTAATTTAATAACAAGGTCATTAATCAGGTATCAGTGTTTCAAGGCAATCTGTTGATCAGCAGTTCTTTAAAAAAATTAAGAAGACATTGAACAGAATATAAAGCATACTATGCATTAACTTCTTGTCAGCTTGGTCAATTTTGTAGACTATATGATGATGTAGTGATATTTTCAACACTTTGAGCATTAAAAATACATTATTTTTGATTGCCTTTTTCTAGTCAGTGGATGGCTGGGTATGGAGAGATAACATATCCATTCCTTCACCAAGCAAATCTGCAAATGAGTTCAGACTGCTGTGTCTGATATAAATGTCAGCGTAGTATCTGTTCTCTAACTAAACTGTTGGAACAGGCGAAAATAGAGATGAAGAAGGGAGTCAGAGAGTGAACATGGAAATGACAACAAGAAAATAAACACCTTCTGAATAATGAACCTGATTCACCATTCATTTCATTAGTGTTGTGGCAGAACACCCATGAAATGAAATCAGAGTGTCTTGGTACAAGATTTCTTAAATCAAGAATTTAAGATTTGAAAGCTTCTTCTTGAATTGAAGATTGTACTGAAGGACTAAAGGATGTTTTTGCCTCTGAATAAACACATTTTTTGCCTTTTCTAATACAAAATTTCATCTCACGTAAGCACTTCTGCAGAAGGGTTGCAGACAGAATGAGATAGTGAGCTTGTTCTTCTGGCATCCCCAAAGTCTTCATTTTTCATTTGGAGAAGCAAATTAACTCTGTCACTAAGAGCAGGCATTCAATCCTGTATCCTTGGGCTGATGCTGATAGCCAATTAAAGCCAGTTCTGTTGACACTTTTTATAAATGTGGCCATTTATGTTTTTCAGCATAGTAGCCTAACATCAAAAGCATAAAACTTTATTTAAGCACCTGAATAAAAGTAGGATAACTTTCAGAGGAGATGAGTACCCGCAACTCCCTTAAGTTAGTGGACCTTATATCTTAATTTCTGAGCCTTATGTCTTAATTTTCCTATAGAAATCCTGAAGAATTATGCATGTAACATTAGGAATTGCTTTTTGAAAATTTTAACCCTACTGTTAGGTTTTGGGCCAAAATCATTCTCCAGAAAATTCAGTATCAAAGATTCAGTGCCAAAAATAACAATCTCAGTATCACATAGTCTGAAGTGGTGCCAAATAAGAAAGCGATTAGGTGGGTTCAAATGGCTGAAGACGTTTTTCAAGAAATTTGTTTAGTTTGGCACCATCTATTGTTTTATTGTATGCATGTGTCACAAACATTTATGAAAAGTAAAAATTATGAATAACATTTCATAGACTATTAAATAGCCTTGACATTGTGATATCTTTGGATCTCTAATGGGTCCTAAGATTTGAATAAATGATACACATAAAATGTAAGAACTTTAAAAACTCCAACCCATCTTAACTCATTTTCTGGGTATTTGGAATGGCAATTTTTTCAGTCTAGACAAGGAAGAAATGAAACAGAACCAAAACTTGAGGTAATTTGAACAGAGAAACATTATGGGAATGTTTTCCACTGTTATTGCAACACAAGTAGTATCTTGCTCATTTTCCCATTAATGTTGCTGTTGATCCCATTGCTGCATTTCCCAGAAGGAAGCAGGACATCTGTTGTGGTTCTGATGGCTGCTTTGATTCCCCATTGTTTGGAACCTGATTGGTCTTTGGTCATTGATCTGATTGATCACTGCACAGGTTTGTCTTCCAGCTTGCTTTGGCTTTCTGATCACAGAAAGATATTCAAATGCATTATTTGCCCATGGGTGTTATAGAACCTAAGACAGAAGAGAGATAAGTTCTTGAAGGCAGCTTTGGGATTATCCTTCCTCCAGAAAATGTTTCTTTGATGCAATCCCTTGCATCAAAAGACAATTTGCTTAAGAACCTTTATGGTTCAGAGACAAAAAGTAAATCCTGCCGGAGAGAGTTTTAACAGGATCCACAAGTGGAATATTTACAAGTGTTCAGATTAGGGACAGGAAAAGCAAGCAGGCAAACACACACTGTGAGATACAGAGCCTTTAAATTCTATTTTACACTAACAGAATCCAAATATCTTCAGTCTCGCCCTCCCTCCTCCCAGTGGAGCCTCTTTAGCACATTCACAAATGTCAGCATATACACCCTAAACACTCAGAGCTGGTCAGGAAGGATAGATATAAATAGTACTAATAAATCCTAATTCTCATCAGTACCTCTTCTACTACTACAATGACTAAGAATTAAAAGCAGGGCACATATTTCTTTCTAGCTGAATAGTGACAGTAGTCCAGATAGATGGCATGATTTGAAGTCTGTAAGATCCTTAAGTCCACTGCAAGTACTGTGTGCCTCAGCTTTGGGATCCACCTAGTATTTTTTGTTGTCTGCTCCCTTATGCCTGTCAATACAATTCTTTACTGCTGTTGAATAAATCGGGTAGTCACTGAAACGAAAAAAGTCAGCTTTTCTGTGAACAAACAACAGGGTTTTAAACAATGAATGTATAACAAAGTAATAAAATGTTTATTTGAGTTTTTTTTTAAATCTGTGTTTGCTTATTTGTTTTTCACTGTTCACTTCCATCTTTTACTAAAACCTCTGGTTGTTAATTTGAAACAAAATATCTCAGGAAGTCTGAATGGCCCTTTTCAGTAATTTTAAATATTTAGATTTATTCTTTCAGATCAGCTGGCTTTTGGCACTACGAAATAGTCTGACTCTAAGTCTCACAAGATTTCACTGTCATATAACCGGTTTATTAAGGATGTATAAAAGATTTGGCTCATTGTGTTTAAGCCTTGGGGTTTTTTTTTTCATAATCTCTTCATTAGTCTGCAAGATGGAAGCTCTTACAAAGCCAGGCAAAAGTTTTCATAGCAGCATACTTCAACCCAATCCTTTCAAAGATGTAAAATTATTTGACTAAATCATTAAAGATCCATTTAAGGCCAGTGGTGTAGCTATAGCCAGTCATCTCAAGTAAAAATCTTGCCTGTTGTTCTGAAAAGTCTTGCTGAACTTGATTAGCAGCCTTGCTTTGTATTGAATTGGTTAGCAGGTTTCCAGAAAAGATATTTGGTATGATATAGTTTTTCTTCACCAAAAAAAAAGGGAACTGGATTACCATTTATTAAAATGTTTCAGATTTTTAAAATAGAGAACCAGCGATGGACAGGTTTCTCTCCAGCTTACCAATTCTGTACCAGAGAGCAGCAGAAGCTACAATACTAGCTTTCCAAAAAAAAGCAGTAGTAGGAAAGACATAAGAAAATAAATCACATTAATGAGGTGTGCCCATATGCTTGATTGCTTTCCTCTCTTCTGTGTAAGTGTTGTTTCTTTCCTTTCTTTAAGTTGCTGAATTCACATGTTTAGTGACAAAACTCTTCTCTCTGTAGTTCTCTGGGTTTTTGTCACTATGCTAATTTTTGTATCTCTAGTGCATCAGATTCCTGTTGAAACAAAACAATGACAAGGAAAGGCAGAAAATGGTTTCACAGTATACCTGAAAATTTAAAAGAAGTGCAAGCGCTACACTAGGATCACTGACTTGAAGCAGGAGGAGTGGCAGTATTCAGTCAGACCTGCAGCACTTCAGAAACACTGCTCCAATGAGAAAGAAGCTGCAGCATGACAGAGGAGAGGTCACTCGGCAAGTTGCAACTCAAGTCTCAAATTATGATTGAGACAAAAATGAAGTCACGGCAAGTTTTCTTCATTACTAGCCCAGTTTCATTCAAAACTGATTACTATTGGAATGCTACATGATAAAAGTGAGAAAAAATGCATAACTTTGTGACAAGGGATGAAGGGCAAATCCACTTTCAAAGCACGCAATATCAAGAAATGGGCAACAATATAAAATGTATCTCTCTACTGCATGGTTGTGTCCTATAGCCTTCAGCTTTCGGTTTCAGAAACATATGTATAGATTTTTCATGACAGTGAAACCACTGAAAGAAAGGCATGGAGTTATCTGATACTACATGAAAGAGACACTACACTTGATATATTTTTTTTAATATAGAAAAGTTAAAAAACATGGAATTTTATTCCAAAGTCAATCAGAAAACCTGTTTTCAGAAGACATCCAGACAGAACTTGGGTACAGTTCTTCAGGAGTCAAGTAGGAATGTTCTATATGAAGAAGTGCTGATTACATATCTTGCTAAAGCAGATCTCCTGTTTGGAATTAAAAATTATGAAGGTGTTTATATCTGTAGAACACAAGAAGGAAATAAATGTTATCTCTTTGGTGGAGTAAGAGAAGAAAAGATCCAGAGTAAAAATTAATGGTCTTGCAATAAGATATTATGTCAAAGTCAGGTTTTGAGTCCAGGTGCCCTGAATCTTGACCATAGGTAAACATACCTGGATTAAATGGGACAGAAGATATACTTGTTATCTAATCAATTTTATAAGCATTGGATTCCTTACTGAAACTGTTTTGATCACAAGACCAAAGCATACATGACAAATAAATGTGTGATTAAAAAGTTACAGATAATGTTAAGCATTTTTTTCAAAATATGAATTTATTAGTTTCAATCATTCTATGCAGAAGGCTAGAACAATGGCAATGTAGCATTTAAATCCTTAAAAATATGGTCCTGCTGGCTGTGAACTTCATAAAATATGGATAGTTTGCTGAAAGTTAATCAAGAAAAAAACCCCTAATCCTCAAAATTATTTTTTAAATGTAACAATATTCATTACAGTAGATTAATACTGTGGTTTATAGCTTTTTTAACTCTCGATCATCAGGGATAGTCCTGCTTAAGTTATCTTCGTCTGATTCATCCCCAAAGGCTGACTGAAATAACTACATGGGTTGGACAAGTCAGAATGCAGAACCTCATCAAGCTTCCTAAATAATACATGCACAGTGTTAGGTTACTGCAGCAGGTTTCTGGCCATAGCACTTTGCTATGTGAGTGAGAAGACAAGGATGTTGCAATTAGGAGCACACATTAGGGCTCCTGTAAAAATGTCATTACCATTCTTAAGCAGATTTGACAAATACCATTTACAACATTTCTTGGTTGAACAATTAACAGCATTTGATAAGCAGCTGATACTGCTAGGAAAAACAGAATTGTTCAATATTGATACCTGATGAAGAGCCTTGATGCATAATTTATTCTCCATGTAGAGGTGCACTAACAGAGAAACTAGAAGGCTGCATGATGCAACCTGTAAAAGATGAGAGTGCCCCTTACCTCTGTGATATTAGCTCCTGATGAGAAGCATCAGTATTGAAGAAGCATGAGAACTGCAATATCACTTTCATTATAATTCGTAAGGGGTAATTAGTGTATTGATCCTTTACATTTCAAACAGGCACGGTTTCACATTGATGACAATGAAAGGCAAAGAGGGAGAGGAAAAGATCRGATTTACAGGCATTATATTCATTAGCAATGTAATAATTTATTCATGTAAATCTTCCTGCACTACATATGAGTGAGCATGGCCCTCAAATTTTTCTCCTCTTCAGCAATCTTCCTTTCTTAGGGATGCCTACCTGCAGTGTCATGTGCACATTTCTCACTCATTACAAAGCTCGCTGCCTGCATGCAATAATGACACTGTGCCTTTGCTAGCGATAGCGAGGACAGCCAAGAATTATCTGATTTTCTCCCATTAGCAAAGATTTTTACTTCAAGACAGGGCTACCTCACCCCTTTTACTTGCCTGGTCTTTCATTAGATGCAACACACTTTTTCTATGAGTAGAAACTATTCTAGCATTTAGTAAATATCACACCCTTAAAAATCTTATGAGCTTTTCACAAATTACTCAAAATGAAAAATGAAAGGGGCTAGAGATCTCTGCATTCATTCCAGGAGGCAGAAATTCCTTGAAGATTACAGGCAGTCAGGACCTCAATAAAAATAGCTCCCTTGCCTTTCTCCATCTTTATCTTATGCTTGGTTGCATCAGCCTCACTGTTTAAGGCCCAAAGAGCACAGGAGAAAATGAACGGTCATGCCATCCGCTGACTGACTGCGACATTCACATCCTCTTCAACGTGTATGCCGGCACCGGCTCTACAATCAGTGTAGTGCAACGATTAATGGAAAATACTTCTCCACCAAATTCAAGAGAGGCAAGTTTTCATTCTTTATTGGTCGTGGTCAAATTATTTGTGCCTCCAATTCTGGATGCTAGGAACACTTGAATTCATATTTCTCCATCAAAACCCACTTAAGTGCCTACAAATTTTCTGTCTGTTTTTTTCATTTGGCCATAGTCTGCCAAATTACTTGTGTTCAGATTTATTCCTTACTGAACTTATGAGATGAGAGTTTCTCCACTGGTTGTGATGAAGTGCTAGGTCTTGAACAGTGGACATTGATATTACCAGTTAAGTCTGGCAAGAGGAGAAGGTCTTATTAAGTGACAGATTGCGTTTAGAGTTCAACATGATAATAAGTGTAAATGGGAAAGACGCATAACAAAGTATGTGACAATCTAACATGAATTTAGCAAATTACTATGATTTCTAAAGTTAGCCCAGGCATGACAGGACTTGTTTGAACACTTTAGTCAAAATTACAGTGTATATTTAATATGAGAAAGGAATACTACATCTTGTGTGTGTTGTACGAAATGCAATATAATACACCTTGGAACTAAATTGTAGCATTTTCTGCTGCCTCAGCGAATGTCTGTTTGTATCTACAGCTTTGTCAAAAGGCAATAAAGCAAAAGCTTATTCATTTCGCTAAGGGGATGTAAGTTCTATTTATTTAAAATGAAATTCTAAGACATGCTGCTTCAGTTTTTGTATGAACAGCTTATCACTTTCATTTAGAGGCAGCAAATCTTCACCCCCAAGTAAAACTGCCTTCCAGATGAAAAAATATGTTGTTTACTTAGTGATAAACAATTTTCAGATGAGAAGGGATGTTAGTCCTGAGATGAGTCATGTGAATTTTGGAAATTAAAAAGTACCAGCAGCATGTATATATTACAGATGTTCCTATTAAAACAAAAACAAAGAAACAAGAATCCTAAGTCTGAGGGACATGAATGTTTCCTACCATGTAACAATCACATTTCTTAAAGCTGGCTTTTCAATTAGAAGTGGAGAAAATATTTTATATTGAATATCAACCATCCTGAACCTTCACATAAAGCTCAAGAGGACTCTTATTTATTGCTTTTAAAGGTATTAAAGCAAAGTGCTTTTTGAAGTGGGAAATATTAGAACAAGGGTACATTCACTGTATGAATGTGCTGCATGACTCTAGCAAGGGGTTGGTGACAGGGGAGGTGTTAGACTGAAAGGAGTGATAAAAGCAACAAAGCTGGAAAATTTTTAAATGTTCCAGATATTTTTCAAGCAAGAGAATGGAGTCAGAGCTCCTACATAAGGGTTTCAGCAAATCCTGTGACAAGTAAGTCAGACACAGGCTAAGCTGCAAGCAGGACAACTGTTTCTCCAGCCAGAGAGGGAAGTTAGAGGGATTGACAAAGCTGGCAAGGAAGATCAAAATCTAAGTTCAAGCAGGTAGGTTCCTGTATGCAGTCCCAAATAAACTGTAATTTCCTCAATCATCTCAATTTACATTTACATATGACACCGTTTGCTTGATTACTATACATCTTCTAGGATGTGTCCAATGGAGTGCAATCTCCAGTTCAGTGGGAAACAAGCTCTGAAACCTCTGGCTCTTCACACTTTATTATGCACCCATTGACTAGATATAAAATAAATTGTCAAACTATATAATTCTTCTGTCCCTCCACAGTTATTCTGTCTCTCTCCAACATTTCTGCTCCCAAAATAACCTGTTCTTACTTGATCCCCTCTGTGGGTCAGAGTGGCCCACAAGATTTCTAAGGACACCTATACTGAAGAAAGCTTCATGAGAAAGAATTACACTTTAAAATGTTGCCTTTCCTACAGTATATCTAATGTAAAATTTGTTTTTCTTCCTTTACGTTCTGATTCTATGATAGAGTATCCTGCTTCTGTCTTTGGAGAAGAGGAGCAGCCCAGGCCATCTTATTTTTACAAATGAGTATCCTGAGCTCATTTTGGCTTTCCTGGGAACAGAAAAATTTCAATTTATCTCAAGATTTTCCAGTCAGTGACATTTGCAAAAACTAACTAAAGGAACTGGAGCCTTAAAAATATTATTTAAAGTGAAATTTGACCACTGTATTGCTAGTCTTGATGCACAAATAGGAAACTCCAAGTTTAACTTATGGAACCTGTGTTGCACCTGCCCACTTGACTCTTACAGAGGAGAACAACACAGTGCTTCAGTTATAAAAGAAATACAAAGGATAAGTCATTTGGAGACACTGTAATAACATTTTAATCCCTTATTATAGTAAAACAATTGAACAGTCACAAAAACACAATTTTTATAAAAGCACAATTAAATCATGATGCCACAAGGAAGTCTTTCAGGACACAGAAACTGTCTGTCACCTGTGGCTGTGCAGGCTAAACCCAGATGCCATGGTCATGACCACTCAGGTTAGCAGCCAGCAGAGCTAACAGATATTTTGGTCAAGGAAAAGAGCACGAACTTGACTAGAGTTTGGGAGGAGCATCAAAAAGCAGATCGTATGTGCATGCCAGTCCAAAGACACAGGTAAGAGCGCGATCAGGGATCGGACTGAAGTCCTGAACAAAGAATATGAATAAAGTCCTGAGCAAAGAACAAGGCAGAATTGGAGGTGAGACACAGGCAGGGCAGATCAAGACCAGGTGAGCTGATCAGGATGCAGGAGAGGTGGGATCAAGAGCTGTGTTTGGGATCTACAAGCAGGGCAGAGTGAAAGCAAGGATTGCAGCTCAAGGCAGGTTAATAGGAAACTTTCCTCATTTGCTCTCTGCTGCCTAAAAGGGCTGTGCTTGGCACGAAGGAGAGGGCTGTGCAAGCAGCAGCCAGTGATGGGCTGTCTGACAAATGACTCTCCCCCTTCCGCTTGATGGATGACTCAAAATTAATCTACTTCTTATTATTTGTTATTAAGTATTTGTAATATGCATGCCTTATATATTGGCATAAAATAGAAGGTAAAAGTCATAATCTTGGTACTGAACAGCTTGTTTTCTTCATATCTTCTCATTAAGGAGCTATGCCATTAAAAAGGATACAGAAAAATGTCTTTTGCTGATTTTTTATTCTCCTCATACACCATGGGCAAAACAAAAATTTTCTTACTCTAACGCTCAGCAGCATCGCTTTTAAAAGCTTACTTGCTTTTAGTTTCACATCAGATGCTAATGCTTTACAAGTTTAATGTGTGAAATTGCTTTGTCATAAATCAGTGCTTCCATTGTCTTCTTCTTCATTTAAATTATTGTTTTCAAGAGCCCTGTGTATAAGTAATGATAGTGTATTTTGTGCCAAAATTTTTTTCAGTACTTTCATATCCCTCGAATAAATTATGGAACATTATTCTAGACAGGGAACAAAGGAAAAAGAAGTCATGACGTAAATCTTCATTGAATCTTACAATCGATATAGTGAGTGAAGCATTCATAGTTGGTGGAGAATTCATAAGGTATGGAGCCCACTGGAAGTGGCAGTCTGGCTATAGGAGATGCAGACATCCTCATTTTCAAACTATGTATGCATGCGACAACAAGCTAATGTCAGCCCCTCTTCTGTCCAGATCAGGCACAAAATTAGCCGACAGAACAAATCCCTGTCAGTTAATGAAACAGTATTTTCAGCTGAATCACAGATATGAAGAGAAATCCAATGACATCTGACCAAATGTTCCAGGATTAGAGGCTCTAACTAGCCTGACATGAGCTCCATGCTACCCGAACTGGATTATTTCTGAGACTCTGGAAAGCCTGTGTAGGTTAGCTGTGATGTCACTACACATTACATTGCAGTTTACAAATGGTCTTTTTCTGGGGCTGCATGTATGGCCATAGCAAACTCCCAGAAGCTGTAGTTTTGGCAATCCATCGATAATGCATTTTTGCAAAATAACTACATGTGGAGTCAGTGGTGGCCACAGCTAAGAATTACTGATATTCTCTATATTGCAGTGTGGTGCTTGCTATTTGGACCCCAGACATACCTATCACAGCATATGTCCTGTTTAGAACCACAAAGCTTAACGTATCTCTACATTTCTGTAGACTGACTAGTGAGTAAGAACATGGGTCAGTACTGAAAGACCAAGGTTCCACATGTAGATCTACCACAGACTTCTTGTGTGAGTATTTGCAAAGCACAGAGATTACCCCTGGCTTCATTAAAGGAAAGATATCATTTCCTTACCTACTGGAGCAGCTGTTAAGATAAAACACACAACTTGTTGTGAAATACTCAGATACTAACCTGATGAGAACTGGCCAATCAATGCTCCCTCAGGGGTAAGAAGCCTTAAAACACATTAAAGAATTTGATGTTTTGAAAGTTACTAGATGCATAGCCAAAAAAAATGCAAGGTCCTAAGTTAATCTACAGAATAAACATGGTGTGGCAAGCAAAACAAACACGTTTCCATCATGCTGTCTGCACAACATTCTCAAAGGCACCTCCTATAAATGAAGGTAGTAGGGAAGGATAAAATACAGTAGCCTTGGACACTTCCTCAGTAATTGTATCTCTTTTCTCTCTTCACTTCTGAAAAGCATTTTCTGTAATTTACTCTGATTTCAGATGATCTCATGGTTCAAGAAGCAATTGAATGTCAATACCTTCATCCTATACATACAAGCAATGTGAATATATATTTGACATGTAGTGATGCAGCTACATGTTTCTGTCACCATATGCCCTTCTAATGTTTTAATTTACAGCCTGTGCCTCTTGGTTCTATCACTTGGCCTCTTGTTACTGCAACATGTGTCTAACATCACTGCTGTTCATGTCTCAGGTATCCCTTTGTAGGGAATACAGGACGCGCTGTTGCAGACATCGCCTGTGGTTGGCCTGAGGTGGATACAATTCCTTTTGCAGCATCAAAACACAGCTGCTCATTGTTACTCACTAGAAGATGAAGGGTAGCTAATTTCACATGCAGCTTAGGTTTGCTCTTTGCATTAATGTGTCCTTGCACCCAATCAAAACGTTATTCACTAAAGGTAAATACAAGGTGTTTATTTGTAACAATTGAGAATTTTTATTATTTGAATTCAGGTTGTGTTCCATCATCAGTTATGATGTACAAATAGAAACAATTACATAAAAATCTCTTAATCTCATTCCCACATTGTGTTCTATCTATGCATGTGCGTGTGTGTATACATATGTGTGAATATACATATATTTCCACACACACAAAAGGTTATGTGTGAGATCATATATAATTGACCAGACTGACAGTAACTCCTACATATTTATAAATATGATACAGAAGATAGGCTTACCTTTCAGTTGTCTGTAAACTCACTGCACGTGCTCTTTTATGATTCCTTGTTATTCTGTGCCAGTCTTATCTGAGAATAGAAAAAGGACAAAAAGATTAGTTTAACTGTATGTTTATGACTAATTCACAAGGCTTTCTGCACTTCGTGTTTCCTGTTTTTGCTAGAGGTAGTAAAAAGCCAGTGACTGGTGCAGAGTAGTTATGTTCCATCTTTGTTAATAGCACTTACCCATTGAGGAAATGCATGTGATCCTTTAAATAATCATTTAAGAAAGGTTTAAATGTCAATATGATTATAATAAGCAGTTTTCTTTCCATCATCAAATTTTCTTCCATATTCTAGCAACATCCAACCAGAAATATCTGTGGAGTTTGGGCAAAGACACATTATTTCACTCTCTTTTCCACTTATCCCTGAATTTTCCAGAATTATGCAATTTTATTATTTACAAAGACAGGAAATATTCATGCTAGCCACTACAGAACAAGTTTATTCTATGGTGTTCCCACTGTCAGGAGCAATGAGAATTGGAAGGTCCTGATGAAAAAAATGTTCTTGTGGGATTTCCAAAGCCATTTAGTCAAAGTATAAATACTTTTGTCCCACCTTCACGGTTGAACTAATGAAACTGTGTATTGCTAATGCTTTATTTTTTGTATTTTAACTTGTATAACCTACTTGTAGCTCACAAACAATGAAATGAAATGCCAGTTGAAAAAACATATCCTAATTTGACAAGGATTCAGACAGCAAAAGCCAAGATCCAAGATGAGGTATAAAACATTCTATCAAGTTAAAGGGTTTGACCCAAGGTTTTTGTGACTCCATTTCTGAAGCTCACCACAGCAAGCAACTTTGTATCTGTTATTGCCATACCTAAATTATGCTTGAGTGCAAGGTGAATTGGTCTAAGTGATTTATTATGCGAAGTTATAAGCAAAGGAAATGATATTTTTTACTGTAATAAGATCAGTCTCAAATTTATAAACAATGCCAGATGTTTATGTTTACCTAACATAGCACTAATTATTAAAAAAGACTGACAGAATTAGATGTCAGATAAAAAATTGTAATATGCCTACAGCTAGAAGTATTAATGAACATTTTTATAATTGTTTAGTAAACTTGTAAATATATATACTCTTTCAGTACTGCTGTACAATGCCTTCTCACATCCACACTATTAAGAAATGGCAGGCCTTTTTAGCGCCTGCAGAAATCCTGATTAATGTTTGAGAAAGTCATATTCAACCCATTAAGCGTATTACAATTTCCAGTGCAAATTTGGCATTCAATATTAGCACTAGCACTATATATACTTAATCTCTGCTATCCATTTTCCAACTTCTCGGGCCGCGGAAGGGAGTTTGGCAAACACTGCTAACAATTAAACAAGTAGCTGGCATTTTCCTGCCATCACTTCTCAGGTAAACTGCACTTGCCTGCAGCCTTTCCAGCGCAAGGCTCCGTTTCTTTCCTGCCACTGTTCTATTGACTAAGCAGTCAACTACCATGAGGTATTTCCTTTGATTTCTGTATGAAAACAGAACTACAAAACACATCCTTATATTTTTGCTTTGATCCAAGATATTGTTCGAGATTGATCCAAAGCCAACTCAATTCAACAGAACATTTTGTCCACAGAGGATTTTGGATGAGGTACTTAACTGGTATAATCTATAAATTCTTCCAGCTCTTTATCAATATTTATTATGCTAATTTAGTTTCCCTTAGATTCATTGACTTTCAGCTCACACTTCAATATATATTATATGGGAATTTGACCACTTGTATTTTACAGTGTAAAACTGAAATATAAATTCCACTGCATGTTATCACTAACAGCTACCAAACTTTTTTTGTGGTCTAAAATTCATTCATCTTGATTGCTTGACTCCACTGAATGACGTATATACAGGGAAAAGGCTCTACGTAAGTGTTGAGGGCAAGTAGGCTTCCACTCTGGACTAGCTAAGGCAGTTGCCAGAAGGCTTACAATTGCCGCAGAGGAATGAGTAAGCACCTGGACTACCCATGAACAGCCACAATATGCAATGATTCAAGGGCACAATCACCCCAGGCATGGGGAACACGTTGTCTCTGTAGACAGTGAAAGGGGAATTTATGTTGTCTTGGCAGGAGGTTCAAGTCACCCAGAGATGAATTACACTGTCATTTCTGTTATGAATCAACTGCCAACAGGGTTGATAAAAAAAATAGAGAAACCTGACAAACTTAGGAGTCTTTTTGCCTCTGTAAAGTTTTATTAACATTTGGAAAAACAGACAGCTGGGCACATTCAGTACAGGTAGAGAAGGTTATAAAAAACTATAAAGAAACCGGCAGACCCCTCTATTTACTACTGACAGTTAAAGCTGTTGTTCTTCTATCATATCCATTTAAGATTTGGCATGCTTTTCTTTTGGTACTTAAACTTCAGCAGTTGGGTCAAGACAAAATCTATACAGTTGCAAAGGGAAGCCACAGGCACTGACGTAAAACTCCAGCCAAACTAGACCTTTGCAAAACTACAACAACACGAGCAATGTAAATTATTCAATAGCAGCAAACCACTAGCAAAATAAATACATAAATAAGCATGCAGCAGCATGCTGCACAGCACTATTATGAGTGCAGTGAAGGGAAAGGGGGTACCAGGAAGAGTAAAAGGGAAGAACAGAAGATGAAGGACTAATAGATGCATGCAGCTGGCACTTGAACGGATGGATTATATAGCTACATTATATCTATTTTATATATATTTAAAATGTTCAGAGTTGCAATCAGTGGGGGCTAGAGTAGAGAAAGAGATCATTATATTATTGAGATGACAGCATCTGCTGGCTGCCTCAAGCAGAGTCATTTGTTTGGTTGAACAAATCTATGACTACAGGGAATTTATCCCAGCAAATTTACTGACGCTGCCACTTGTATTACAGAAGCAAAACTGAGGATCAACTTATCACATGATACAGATGGCTGCTGAAGGAATGCACCATAATAGCTTCTTTGATATGAATTACCTGAACCACTGGTGTAGATTCCGAAGTGATGACGACTCTGGCAGCGATAATTAAATTGAATTTTGTAGGGAATGTACTGCTGCATTATGCATAACATAGCAGCTTTCCCAAAATATTTCAGAAGTAATTCAATGCTCTGCTTAATTACTTGCATTTCCTCCTAGGCCATCCAAAAATGTAATATTTGATCATTTTTTAACTGTACGTGTTAGCAGGATCCGCTCTTCAGCAACCCAGATATGGAAATTTATGTGTGGTGGCAAATTACATCAATTTATTTGCTGTGGTTTAATTTCATTAACACACATGATAAGAGAGATTGAGCTCAACATCTCTCCTTTTATGTACAAATAACCCCCTGGGTGACATATCATATGAAACCCAATTACTGCACATAATAAAATGACACCACAAATAAAAACATATTTCCTAATTCAGTTATACTCAGAGACGAAGAGTTAGTAAACATACATTTGGCACTGAGTCAGTAATCAGCACCACTTCCTCGGTTATATAATAATCTAAAGCATATGATCCCTGGTATGAGCAGAAGGGGGATGAGGAGCCCGTGTTGGTTTCTGGCCCATTTGCTTCTTGATTCTCATCCACGGGTTACGCTGGGCAAAGTGAGGGCTGCTGCAGAGCAGCTCCTTGGGGCACTCCCTGTGACAGATCTGGGCTCTGCACCAGCTCTCCATAGGATAAATTTCCAGCGTTCCTCCAAAACTGCAGCCAACTGATTTGTGAACCCATCTGTTTGGGACATGCAGATGCAGGTTTGGCATCCGTAAAATAAATGTGCCTCCATTTATTAGCTGTACTTGTCATTCCTTATTGTAATGGAAGATAGGTTAATGGTTTCTTGTCTATGGACTCTATAAATTGATTTAAAAGGAGCTATTTCCTGTTCTCAGGACATTACAATATATGTATTTCATAGTTGCTTTTTAGCGGACCATTGCGAGGACTGACACTGGTATGAAATGGACGTCTGAGCTATGGAAGAACTGAAGTACAGAACTGTGCCAACGCGCGACCGCCTGCGTCTCAGGAGAGCAGAGGCAGTCGGAGAGCCTGGCTGTGGGGTAGGTAGCAACCCTGGCGCTGGGTTATAGGGGGAGTTTGATTGACTGGAATACATTTTCTTACAGCTTTGAATTAAGGCCCCTCTATTTGCCATTTATTTCAGCTTCACCTTAGGTGCCTTACCAATTTAGTTACCATTTTCACGTGTGAGCCGGAACTAAAAAATGTACTTAAATGAAAACTGTATAAAAGACTACTGCAAGCAGTCCAGTCTTTACATTCTCTGAAGCTCACTTTGTGATTTCTTGAATAAACATCACCAAGATACTGGTCTCAGCTGAATCGAGTTTAAACAGAAACGTACAGCAGAAGACTGAGCAAGACATAAAGATTATATTTAGTTTCTGTGCTTTCTGTGCTTTCAATTCGCTCTCTTCACACCATCTATAAATAACATTTTGGTATTTGGTTTTCAGAAACACGTACTTTTAGATTCATTAAAAATACAGGCCAATTATAAATATTATGGGCTGGACAGGGGCTTGTTTTTTGGTTTTAGCTTGCATGGCAGTAATCTTGATGCTTCCTTGAAAATTGTTGAATTGCATCATGTTGATACTAATAGTATACAATTTCTGACCTCAAGGAATTAATGATGAAAGAACAACTACCAGAAATCGTCCCCTAAGGGTTAACTGACATAATAGCCTTTGCTTGTTGTTCCAGTCACTGTTGCAGAATGTCATGATTTCATAAACTTATATGTAGGACTCAAATAAATACATTGCCTTCTCTACATGAAAGCAGGACCATTTATCAACCCTGAGGATATTGTCAGAAGAATATAAGGAAAGTCAAGTGCAGTAATGCTCTTGGTATACTGGTTGATGACACAACAAGATGTAAAACACAGCATGGAAAAAACCAGATGCAACACAGGTCACTTTTCCTCAAGGCTAGGACGCCCTCAGGGATGTTTGAAATAGCCTTTGAGAACTCTGGAAAGGAGAGAGCAAAATAACATACAGACATAAGTAAGGTATAGTCCCTTTATCCTTCTCAGTGGAATCTTTTTGGGTATCAAACTTTGCCACTGCAGGAAATGTCAAGCATATATTGTCTGAGTAAAGCAATTATTTATAGTAGACTTTGGATTTGGTTCACAGAGAATTTGAAAGTTTGGGAACTTAACTGTAGCTTTTGGGCCAAATCAAGTGTGTTTGTGTGTATCCTGTGTAACTCTAACTTGCCTTTGCAATGAGACAGACTAAAGAATTTTTTGAGATAATGGCTGATTCTTATATCTGGAACAAGAATAGGCTCAATGATTTAATACGATATTTCATAATATTAATTGATAATGCCCTGTAGYGACTGGGGACCCCAAAGAAACTGTATGAAGATATAAGGTGTTGAACTGTGTGACACAGGAAGACTGGTTATGATCCATCATTTTTGGCATTGCACTTTCAGAAACAGTTTTTATTTTGGCTAGATTTTTATTTCTGATTCCATATTCTAGCCAGAAAAAAAGGATTTCTATTATTCTAAAACAATTAGTGATAAGAACATTCTATGAATATTTTATGCAGCCAAAAGAGGCTTCAGGTGAATGTCCTTCAATAAAGAAAGTCTGAAAAATGTATTTATGCTGAAACAAATTGCTCATTTCTTATTAAATCATATAAATAGAGCTCACGATATGCATCTGCATATGCCTTGTAAATATGTATCACCAAGATACATTTTACATTCATTTCCTCAGTATTTAAGCAATTCTGTCCTTGTTAATAGAACTGCCATATTAATCTGACATTAACATAAGTTTATATAAACTTTCTTCCCTTTAAAAGCAATGATTTACATTACTTTGCAAAACACACTGGCTTGCAAATGTCAGTATGCAAAACGTATAAACATGCATGGCATGCTAAGAAAAGTAATGTGTTGTTCTATTTTATAGATGCATTTTTCATTGAAGTTGGAAAATTAGATTTGGGTGAAATGAACAGTGCGTGAAAAAGTAAGTCATGTTGAGTGGAGATAGTTTAACATCAGATAAAATTTTGTTGTCTGAGAAAGATTATTCTAGAACATAATGGAAGAGAACAGTGGTAGATTTGGTTCTACAGTATTTCAGAAAATTTCTGTCATTTCACTGGAAAATTTCTTACAAAAGAAAAGCCATACCTTTCTTTACATCTTTGTCCCTATATTAAATATACCTTACAGAAGCATTTTAATGATCTCTTTCTCCACTGCGTATCTTTTAAAAAAGTGTCTTCCTGTTTTTCCCAATTAATTATTGTTAATGAGTGTTCTGTCCTCTTACCAGAACTTGCTTTGACTTTCCAACACCAGGACTTTTTTACTGTACTGCTGAGATGACAGTTAATCCCCATTTTCTGTAGGCCATCTATACTGTGCAGAAAGGAAACAATTTTAGGACAATTCACACATTCCTTAAATTCATGAATTTTATAAGGAAAGAAGGATACTGTTACACAATAACAATTGCTTCTCTTCAGCAGCGCTTTAGAAAAAGACTATATCTTCAATATGTTCTCCTACAGCTAAAGAAATTCTTTTCAATCATCTTCTGTGTTTTAGAAGAGAAATGTGGCATTCTGCCCCTTCTTCCCAGTATCTGGACACAAGACCATTTTCCATTTTCAAGAATCCATAATACTATATGGAGAACAAGCAGAAGATCATGGATCAAAGCAAAGTCCATATCCAAATCACCCAGGGTGTTAGGACAATTACTTAGGGTTGCATAATTTTTTTAGCTGGATTGTATTATAGATGTTTCACAACAGAAGTTGAAATCACTAACACCTCCAGCTGATGGTATTTAGGCACCAACAACCAGCTGATATACAGGAATGCTAAGACACTTTTATCTTGAGGATTTGGACCTGACAGCATGTGCAATAGTTCAAAATACTTTCCATCCAAAAAGTGGCATTTCCTATAACATATATATAACTGGCACAATATTTAGTATGAGACTGTGTGTCTTTGTTGTATATGTGTATATAAGACAGAGATCATTCTCATCTCTTAGCTTTTCAGCATGCTTTAATTTTGCATGTAACTGTCTTCTATAGCACTACCTGCATTTATTCATTACTATTAAGTGTAATAGTGGACCACTATTATAAGAACTCTCTGAGCACTTCCATTTCTTTTGTTACTGCAATACAGCTAAAACTATACTGTGTCTAAAATAGTTTTCTGTTTTTTTCTTTTTCCTCTTTTTTTTTTTGCCATAGAGAGAAATGTAGTCAAGAACCCAACAGAATTATCCTTCACACCAGTTCTCTGGTTTTGGCTCTATCACTAAATCTGAAAGTAACTCATTTAACCTTCCTACATCTTAGCTTCTTCAGCTATAAAAGGTTTCCTGCCAGGCAAGTTAGATAATGACAACTAATTCTTCTTAGTTTTAAACTGAGTGAAGTAAGAGGATTGTAAACTATCATTAATATTTAATTATTTGCATCCCCTTAGCACATTATTTTTATAAGAAGATTATATAGCAATTCTAAGCCAAGGAGAGGGATGAGGTAGGATAACAGTGAATATTATAGTATATTCCAAGTATGTTCCAAGAAGCTGAACATTATTGTCAAAGTAGCTAATGATAATTACTTAATGTATCTAGGTATTTATTCCTCTTTAATAATGTATCAACCACTTATTCTAGTGGGAAAGGGCACATTGAACTAGGTGAAACTTATTTGATGTTGTCTAATATATTAAATAGTGTTTAATAATGTTTGCATAAACCTCTTATTAACTGTAAGCCTGTATTTGTAACAATGTAAAATACTATGTATCACCTCACACTGGAAAATACATGAAAAAGTGGCCGAGTTTATTTATTTTAAAGTAAGCAATGTAACATGTCAAGGTGTCCAATTTTTAACTTAATATGTGAAAGAAATGTAATTTAAAATGAATCACTATTTCTCTGGACTGGCAAAATCTATTCCCCTGTGAAGACTATACACCAAACTCCTCAGCCATTAACTTACATTTCTCAAGAAATAGTAGGGGGACACTTTGGAATAAAAGCAATTATGATTCAATAAAGTGCAATATATTCTATTTAAATAATAATTTTGCTCCTTCCTTGTCCATCTAATTCATTCTTTATGATTTCTCTTTTCAACCGTCTGTAGAAATGGATTCAGGAGACCATATCCAGGGATATAAACACAAATGATTTATCTGAGAGTAATGGGAGACAGCTAATCGGAAAGGGAATCTCTGTTTGCGTTTTATGTATGATCTCAGAATAATTGAATACTAACTCTTTGGATCTCACAGTAGATGAGCAGAAATCTGAGCTACAGTTTCATTTTGAATGACTTCATAACTGAAGGCCAGAGAGGGAGAGACTGTCAAAACAGAAATTTAATCCCAGTTCTGGATGAATGTCTACACAAATTTTCAAAGCTACAACCCTTATAATCCTTATAAGTGGGACTAAAATATTGTACTTAAGTGGGCCCCAAAATGTATTTAATCCTTCTGTGTTAGGTAAATTCTATTTCAAGAAAAAGATCTATTGTGTATTAGGAAAACTAGTGTTTCAAGTCACTTACGCAGAAGCCCTGTTCTACTCCTAGTGAAATGACTACATCATGTATTCAGTTCTGTCGTGGCTGGGTCCTTGCAACCCAGCTTTGATTTTAGCAAATCAGTTCTCCAGGCATTTCCATTAGTGTCAGTTTTGCACAACCAGTTCAATAGGTCTTGACAGATGGATTTAACTTTTGAATAAATAAAAGGATAACTTCATATAATTGGGCAATTTTTTAATAGACAAGACACATAGCTTTTTTCCCAAAGATTTCTAAATTGAGCACCCATAATTGCAAACAACTGATGTGTACCCTAGGATGCTAGAATCCTGCCCTATCCAGGCAATCTGCACAGATCCTTATTTTGAAAGCTCAGGTGGCACTTCAGTGGTACACAGGGCTTGAAAAACTGTCTTTAAATAGGATGAACTTCAACCTAGCAGAATTATAGCAACAATAAAATGACATGGAAAGAGTAGGCAATTTTACTAAGAATTGCAAATATGGTATAAGAATAGATGGAACCTTGAAAGCAAAACTGTAATAGAGGAATCTGACAAGCACCGTAAGGTAGTCTAAAAGGAGGTCATATCAATACACATGAATATAAATCATTTAAATAAGTGTACCAAGTAATGCAGGCAAATCAGTTATCCTCTGGAGTCACAAATATGTAATGGGGACTAGGAACAAAGCTTAAAAAGAAACCACTAGGGTGAACAACTTCCCCATCAAGGATGTGAACAAAATTTGTATCCATTTTACAGGTTTATTCTAGTGGCAATTGGTTTATTGTGAAAGGCTAGTGAAGTACCTGTAATGGAAAACAGCACAAACTTGAAGAAAAACTAAGAAAGATTTGAAAGGAATATTTATTTCTTTGAATCACAAAGGCTGTAGTTGGAAACATCTACCATCTAATCAGAGTCTTTCTATTTGAGCAGTTCTTAAATTTGACCCACTTGCTCCTGTACTCAGCTCAATAAATTGGTTTTCTCTAAAACTCTTGTCTGGCTGAATATTGTCTTTCAGAAAAGCATCCCACCTTCATATGAAGACATCAAGAGTTACAGAATTAATGATGTCTTTTGGCTGTGTGGTTAATTGCCAGCCCCATTAAAAATAACTGAACCTTATTTGTAACTCAGAATTTGAATGGGGCTCCAGCCCTATTACCCATTAAATGAAAACTAACTTTACAGTGCTTTTTCCTTTTATTTATATGGTTCATTCAGTATTTCTTTGTTGAAAAGGTAATCAGATCACTCTGTTTACCCTTCTCACAGCTACCCTAGAATATTTGGCCGGTTATCTGTACAGTTTTTAGAAGTACTGGGCAGCTATCTGAGTGGCACAGGTAGATACTAATAAATACTAAAAATGAACATCAAAATGAGGAGGTAGATAGAGGAAAGGCCAAAGCTTATAAAGCTTCACTGCAAGTTTTAGCTGGGATTTTGTTTCTGTTCAATCTCTGCTAAATATACAGGGCTATTTTGTTGAACCACAGATGCTGCAAATGAGAGCTATGTGCTGTCCTAGCAGAGTCTCTTCAGAACATTTTCTAATGTTTTTTGTTATATCTAATTTAATTCTTCTACCTTTCCTTAAAATTAGGGTTTTTTTTCTAGAATTCCTGACTTCAATTGCACTGTGGAGCCCCATGATACACAGCCTAATGAAAGAGGCTCCCTGGTTTATATATATATTTTTAATGATCAACAAGATTGTGCAGTCACAGGTTAGTTTTGCTCTCTGTCATTCATCAGTAAAACTGACAATTGGCATAAAGACTAAGTTTGTGACTGAACATAGAGCTTTGACTTAAAACAGGAGCTTCAATACGTGCACAGCCAGATCACCTTTTCTAAATATGTATATATATATATCTCCCAATATCCTTGGAAGAGAGAGAGTTTCATGCCCTGGATCCTGAATGGATCGCAGCAGCTTCTTTCCAGCATCAATTATGCCATTAAACACTTGCTGGGTGGCATTTTGGGGTGACATTTCTTGGGGTGTCACCTTTTTGCTTCATGTAGGCTGTGCCTTGCTTGGTGTGCAGTCTACTGGAGTCCTGAAAATCAGCACACCAACTTGGAAGCTGCCTAGAATTACATAAAAGTGAGTGCACTGACTACAAGTAGTAGCAAACAGTATAAAATTTGGTCACTAATCATGCAGCATAATTAGGATTGGGAGGGAAACATGTTTTATATGTATGTTTCCAATATCCCCTGAAAGTTTATGGTGTTATAAAAATATTTTAAAATAAATTAAAAAGCAAAAATGCAATGAAAATCAGCACACTATGTTGGCAGGTCCTCTAAATGTAAACATGGTCTAGCATGCAAAATTCGAAACACATCTGGATATCTCTTGGGTTACGATAAATCCTTTGGATGAAGTGAGAATAGCCTACAGGCATACTCCTTTTGTTTGCACTTCTATACAATGATCTTTGCTATTGTTTTCAGTTATTTTAAAATTTGTTACATAGTTTCAATTTTAAAAGGCTTCTGGCAAAGATGTATTTCATCACATAATGCGGAACAAATCATAGACCTTTTGTATCATACAAACCATTTATTTCAAACTTGCTGTCACAGTGAAGCATTTGAACCTACTCTGCAAGTTGATTGGGGATCCTGGAAAGTTTTTCTAGCCAATTAGAAGCTAACCCAATCACTCAGAAGTCCTTTTAAAAGGTAAAAATCAATAAATATCGAGCAGTTTTTAAATGCATCTTAATTTTTTTTTTACATCTTTTTATCTTATAATGTAATAAATAGGCACTCAAATGCGTGCCTAATTTTAAGCTTCTAATACTAAAAATAACTCATATTAGTGAGTATGTTTTCATAAGAAATGAATTAGAGGTAAGTAGAACATAATCTTTAAGTCTTTGAAATGTTTCTGAATTTTCTTTTTATTTAACAAATTTATGAAAGAATAAAGGGATTTCTCCAAAATTGCCTGAAACCCTGACATAATCTTAAACTTCCCTACTCATTTCAAACAAGTGGAATAAAAAAAAATAAATATACCATAAACTTTGTTTGGCTGAAATAATTCTTCCAAAACCTTTTCAGCTTATTGTCTAAAATCTGAACACCTCAAAATCAAAGTTTTAGACGAACAAGTTTTTAGATTCAGAAGAAAATTTAAGTTTAGCTTTAACTTAGATATCTTATCTTATATTTTGTCACAAACTTGACTTTTATTAGAAATCTGGCTTTTTATATAAATGAGACTAGAAATTCACGCAAAGCATTTCTAAACTGCGATAACTATTTAAGATCATTTTTATCCTTTGCTTTATGATCCATGGAAAATTAATCAGCTGCTTTAAAATTAATATTGGTTGCATGAGTATCACTCATTTTATACTGCTGGTTAACTGTATATTCATTTCAGAAAGTCACTGGAAGCAACAGCCTGCTCAGGCTCTTCACATGTAATTAATGATGATTGTCAATACGTCAACTACACTTTAAAGGAAAAGTTGAACACTGCTAACTGAATCATCTTATTTAACTTTTCATGGTGAGGTCAATTGGTAAAGTCACTGTTTTCACACCATCGATAAGCAAATCTGGCTATCACCATACACCGGAGCAAATGCTGGCCAGCCTCTACTCGAGGGCTTCCCCTCTTATGTGGCTTAGGTGCGAGTACACTCTATTTTAGTAGTTTAAAAGCCTCCTTCCAAAGTGGGCTTTGCAGGAAGTTGTACTGTGAAGAGATTATGGAGGACTGGTAGTGAAATTTTGCCTGATCACAGTGGGGAAAGAGGAGAAAAGTCAGTTCTTCCCTTCATTTCAATAAGGCAGCTAAAAAGCATTCAAGAGAAGGCTGGTGTTTTTTCCTCTTCTCAGGTAAGAGTTAAAAAAATCAATAATAATCAAGACCTTAAGTCTCTGTAGCCATTAGAAGACACATATATAATGCGATGATCAAAAAGTAGGAACAGATTTTGACTATTAATTAGCTTAAATCAAACTAGCTTAAATTTAATTATTTTTTGTAGTTTTTTTCTTTCTGATCCGTAGTAATAGCTCTTGGATTTTTTTCAGCGTGGAATTATGTGTTCTTCAGTGTTTCTTATGTTCTTCCATATACAAAATTAAAGTTTATATTGTCTCAATGTTTTTCTGTTGACACCTGTGGCTATATAAAAATCAATTACAAGCCAATTTTAAACACAGCATGGATTCCCATATAGAGATATAGAGGAGACAGAAGATAAGCAGGATAACTTTTTTTTTTCTTTTTTTTAAAGAAAAACCTCTGGAAGGAATTATATCCTGCTAATACTGTTTAATGTCAAAGCAAGCCGAGGCTAATATTTTTGTTTGTAGGAGAGCAGGTCTCCTGGAGAGAAGCTTTTAGCATAGAAACAGTTCTGGTGCTGAACATGCCATGCGCCAGGAAGCTTTTGAGCACTTCAAGTTCCTTTGCTCAGTTTTCTCATTCTCCTTGGAATCCTTGTCTTCCAATTTTAGACCCCATACACTTGGCCTAAGCATAAACTTTTTATTAATCTGCCAAGGTATTCCTGATGTTTACAGGGGCAGCGAGTCAGAGAGGAAAGCTGCTAATACATCACGTTGTGTTAAAGCACAGAATGACAGCAAGGCCTGGAACTAGCCCTAGGTCCACACCCTTTCATACTAACTAAGCAAGACTGTGCTGTAGACACCATTTTACCACCCTATCTTGGGACATGCAGTATATTAGACTTGCTAAGGGCTAGTGTGGTTGGAACTGAAATTACAACTCCAATTTCAGTGATAAACATAGATAAGAATTATGGGCACCATGGTAGACAGAGAAACAACAGAAGGCTCCCTATTAATGTTTATTATTACCAAGTGTGATATAAAGTCRCAAAAATAAACATATGCCTGGTCAGGTTTTCCACAGAAAATTTTTATCATCCAAATATTTCTAATATAATTGAAACTGTGTGAAACAGTGATTTTCTCAAGAATTTCCACTTTTCTTTAAAAGCAATGAAATCTGATTTTAGTGTTTTAGATATTTAGATTTTTCTACAGAAAATCTGAAAAAAATCTAGAGACTAAAATAGCAGAAGAAGAATACATTTAATAATCTCTAAGTAATCCTACCCTAAAATTCATATAATGCCATCCAGAAACAAAAGATAAGATAAAATTCAGCCTGTTCTGAGAAAGGAAAAAACCTTCCACTATATGAATTCATTAATTCATTATCAAATTAACATTCAATTTAGAGCCATATCTATTTGAAGGTCACAGTCGTTAGCTATAAAGCCTTAAACAGGTTAAGATCTCATAATGCCAAAGACCTCTGTATTTCAATTAGGCATCTGTATTTAACGGGGATTCAGCAGCTTCCTTTTCATATGGATGAGCAGTTTATTCTCGATACAGTGACCCTGGCTGCAAGTGTACTACTATGAAGAACACAAACTTAACCCAAATATGAGAATTTTGAGGAAATTTCAAGGCTTTCATTTTTCCTAAATTTGTTCAACTGAGCTATGGGAGCACCACTTACTACTCTGATATTTAAATGTTTTACTATTAACATGCCTATCCT
This sequence comes from Apteryx rowi, assembly GCF_003343035.1. Lineage (NCBI taxonomy): Eukaryota > Metazoa > Chordata > Aves > Apterygiformes > Apterygidae > Apteryx > Apteryx rowi. The sequence continues at coordinate 1,099,814 of NW_020447464.1, read as the reverse complement.
TGTATCATCTATGTTGCAAATACATCTCTTCATAAGTGTTTGAGTTTGTCTTAGGAAATAAAAACCTTTTCTTGAAAGCTAAAAATAGAACAGAATGGGCAGAGTCGTAACTGTGTAATTGGATGAAATTGAGTAATAGCATACTGTGTACCTTTCAGAGAAAAAAATAAACAGCCCCCCCCAAAAAACAGCAAGGCACAATATCTGATTCTCTCCTGTCTTCTGGCACTGACTAGTGCCATTGCTTCTGACAGAAGCAGAATTTTCAGTTTCAGAGTAGTTGTGATTTATACTGCCATTACATTTCCTTTTTCTAGTTCAGTGGTAAATATAGGGTTAAAGCTGTTTAGCAGCTTCTCCACCTGTCTTAAGAACAAGCAAAATATAAATTAATTTTCTTGGAACCATAACCTTTATATTTCTTTTGAAGCAAGAAGCTTCTTGAGAATGAAGAGTGGTTTTGATTCTCAAGTAAATGAATATGAGTTTAGCTTTGATCTCCCTAGGCTTTTCCTAGAATGCAATATCTTATTTAGATAACACTAAATGCAATGTTTGGACTTCAGTGAAATCTTACAAAGTAGCTGCAAGCATAGCCTCCAGAGGAGCAGAGAGAGCTAGCCTTGAACGCACTCAGAGGAGTCCTACAGTTACACTTGGATACTTGATTCCTGCACATGCTACAAGAACACTGAATTGCTTAATACAACGCACTGAGTAGGCTAAACTGGATGGTTATAGCTTGCAGAAAAATCAGAGACATAAAAACAAGAAGCTTTAAGAAAGGAGCTGAAGAAGAAAATGGACAACCCTTGGTATGCAGGAGAAAACACAAGTACAGGAAGCAGCATGATGAACTCCAAATGACTGGAATGGGAGAAAATGAGAGTGCGATGGAGAGAGGCCTGGGCAGAGCAGAGGTGATGTGAGAGATTAGGGCTGAAGCTTTTGCAGTGAGAACACTGTGAAAGGACTTCAGAAACCTGACCCCATGAAATCAGTTACTTCCCCAACCAAAGGAGAGCTGTTCGAAGACGCTCAAAAGTGCAGAATTCTAGAAAGATATAGCCATAGCCAAAGGAATAACACAAAGCAAATACTGTTTACTATCCATATAGTATTCTAGAGATGTCTAAGCCTGATGTAAGCTGCTGGGGAGGCTGCTTCATGATATTTGAACGCATATGCTAGATGACAGGGGTAGAGACAAGAAAGTCTGGTGAAATTACACAAGTGACTGGTCTGATGGGCGCCTTTCATTCAAACAGTGTGATCCAGGGACTCCTAACTGGGGCTACGCTCACCAGGGCTTTGCTTATCTATGCTTGGTAGCTCCAGCTATGAGCATTTATGCTCCTGGACTGCATGATTGGGGGTAACAGGCTACTTCACTCTGCCCCTTTTGTCCCAAGATGTTTCTTCTGCCACCCACTTGGATGTCTAAGGAAATCTTTCCATGTTACTTATGCGGGGAGTAAAAGATGAAAACTGCACAGATGGTAGGACCCGGCCTTTTATTTTCATTCTTTTATTCTGCTTTAAAGTGATGCTGCCAGAGGTATTCCAAGGGTTCTCTCTAGATAATCAGCATTTTAAAACACTATTTATTTTCCCAGTCTAGAAAGCCTGCAGTGTTTGTCTTGTGCCACAGTAATCTAATGCGATTTGTTCTACTGATAATTAGCAAAGGACACTCACGGTGGCCCCTTAGTGCTGCGGCATGCTTTTTCATACTCGTGACACCATGTTGGGTACTCACAGCATTTTGTGTCACGCTTCTGAGATAATAGCAACGTCAGGATTTATACTGGAAGCTCACAAGTGCACTTTAGGAAAGCCATAAATATGAAGCCTGTGGCCCACTGTGTAGCAAAATGGTCAGTGACTGAGGACAAAGGTTAACAAGGCGGAAACAATAAATCTGATTTAAGTAAAGGGCTCTCCAAAGCTTTCTCAATACCACATCTTAATTTAGCAGTTTTTCACACCACATGGGATAATTTTTCCCTTCCTTTTCAATAATTAAATAGGTACTTGAAAGCATAATCAAGGCAACAGAGTGGTATAATAGAGTTACTGGATTAGAGCTTGTTTATTATTTTCTGTCTTTTCAAGGCATTTTAACACATTTTTGCTTTTAAAGATTACACTTTATGGAAGTGGAAATTGCACTGATTTAAAGATGGGTCTTCAGAGATTTGCATTTATGGACATTTCTATCAAGTGTCCAATGTCTTCAAAATAAACCTGCTACATCTTAGAGAGAGAAAAATTTCAAACAATTTGGACTTCATTATAGCCTATACTGGAAAATGAGATTTTCAGTATTTCCTGTCTGCAGTCAGAGAAAAAAACCTTCGAAGTAACCTATTTCAGTCAACGGGCTGGCTTTGGTGTAAACTACCGCTGCTTACTGACTCAGTGGTAGAAAACAAGAAATTATATGAGGATTTAGATAATTCTGATTAAAGCACAACATACAACTGCTTTATTTTTTTTATAGGGGACTGAGAGTTAATGGACTGTAATTGAATGTACAGTACTTGAATAAACTGGTTCACCTTAGTTCTAACTTGTGAAAAACAAGCTTTTGCGTACACAAGCGGGTATACAGGCAAAATATTCTCTCCTTTGGAAATTAGAACAGAACTTGTGACAGATTTGCAGGCTGCCTTGAAGCCTGACATGTCCCATGCTATCCTCTAACTACTGTCCATAATGAAGGCCTCACTGCTTTACCTATACACTAAAGATATTCTTGGGAGATGCAGTTCATTTTCCAATTAGCAGTCAAAGAATGGCTGCAGCTAAAGATTTGTAAAACTGGGACTTCCTAGTGTCAGGTTTCCTTTACATTGTGCGTATGTGCTCTGAATGTGTAAGACTTTACATTTTCCAACAATTGTGTTTCAAAGCCTCTGGGTTTCTTTCCCTGCACCCAACAATACTCACATCACTATATGAATCTGCAAAATCAAGAAATTAAAATCTAAAAGAAGAAATTCAAATTATTCCTGAGAAAATGTCACTACGGTGAAGTTCTGCCCTTTTTGATAAATGCATTTATTTGTTTTCAGACCTGGAGTCAGAATATTATTACACTGAGTAGACTGTAATCTCTCTTTCTCTTTCTCCCTCACCCATACAAACCTCTCCCCCAGCCATTTTTACTATAGCTTTTTGCTTGCTGTTGTTGAGGCTAACATCAAAAGCATTTTGAAGGAATAATACCAACAAGTAATGTCAGAGCCTCGATGAAAAGATAAAAGAGAGTCTATCAACTGCCAGCACTTGAGTGCTCAAGGATTCAAAAGTGGGACTATTGCTTTGTGAAACAAGCACAGCAGCCAAAGCTTTTAAACCTATCATCAAAGCCTTGAAACAGAACAAAAGCATTGCCAAAGACAATTCTAATGTGTAGGTTTATACTGTTTTAATTTAGAGAGATATTACCTTCACAATCTAAAAATCATGACCTGAAGTCTCTGTGCTGGAGAGAGAATAGGTAACTATCTCCACACATTATGGTATCCATAATAAATGCAACTAAGAAAATCTACAGAAAAAAATTGCATTTGGTAAAATATTCAGTTATAAGTGTTTTTATGTTTTCTTCTGCTGAAAGCCTGAGTGACTGAGCTTTAAACATCTGAGTGCTCATACGAAGTACATTTCAAGCACACATTTCTTTGGGGAGGAAGCAATGTGTTTCTTAGGGGGAGCCACGATCTGAGGAGACAGGAGAGGGCACTGTTCCACACAGAGTACTCTTCCAGATCTCTGGCTTTGCAGTAATTAAATGAGCTACAGTGACATTTGACTATAAATTGGACAATGAATACGATTACTATCTGCAAACAGCATGTGATAAAAAATCGATATGAACTTTGCCCCCTGCAATTTGGGCATCTTTGAGCTGGCCCCCCTGTACCCAGTATTCACACAGCAAAATCACACTACATAGCACAGCCCGTGGGTGGATGTGCGGAGCTTGCCAGGTGCTCTGGCGCAATACTGCATCCCCTTGGAAAACCTTGCCTTGTTTTATTCTGCTCCGGTTTGCAGGGAGCCCGCTTGGGCCCCTCTAGATTGTTTACATGCCCACTTGCTCATAGCTGGGAATTTTAACAGATACTATACATACCTCATGTAGAACAGAAAAAAGTATTGAATTTTAAAATTCCATAATCTAGCACATTTGCGTTTTCTCTTCAAATATTTGCTTTCTTCCTGAGAGACTCAAGAACTTCAGCAACCAATTGTCTTTCTTGGTTTTGCTCAGTTTTTGCTTGGTTTGGCTCAGTTTTGAGAACCGTGAACACCTGACTCCAATTTAGCCAAATAAAATAAGTGATCACTAACAGACAGTTACATGCAGCCAAGGAGAAAACAGACACAACACCGTCTGATCATACACAACTAGCCAGCCCAGTTTGCTTTAAAATGTTTGGTGCATAACCTTCCTTTTGGAGAAACTTTAGCCGGATGATGCTCCGTCAGGATGCCTGCACTTCCAGCCCGCGGTTTTCCAAACAACATTTCATCTAAACCGTTTCATTTCCTTGCTTCTAGGAAGGTGGTGTGAGACAGTATCAAAAGCCGTACTAAGGACACACAACACCAACTCCTTCTCCCAATCCCCAAGGTCTGTATCTCTGGCACCACAGCGATTTGCCTGGTTTGGCAAGATTCCTTCTTGACAAGTCCGTGCTAGCTGTTATTAATCCCCTTGTCATCTTCTACGTGCTTACAAACTCTTTCTTTGATTATCTCTCCCAGTCTCTTTTGGAGAAATGCACACTCTGTCACACCATGGATCTTTGCTTTTCCCTTTCATAGCATTGGCACCAGTCAGGTTCTTTTCCAGGCTTTGCCCAACTTTCATGAGTCCAGGAAATTCATGATAAAATGTAGTAACAACTTATTATCTAGTTCAGTAAATAGAAATTATGATTTAATTATGATCAAAAGCTGTTGAAATTGCAGGAGTTTATCTGTATTATCTCCTTTTAATTACTCTTTTTTCTGCAAAAGAAGTTGGTGTTTACACTAGCAATACTTCTTAGGAACGATATGAACTATTCATAAATAACATTTCTGTAATTGAGCAATCATGTCCCATCATGATCTGTATTCCATTGCAAGTGTACATTTTCTTTGTCACAGGATAGAAAAAATGTATATGTATTTAATTACTGCAAAGGAAATGTCTTAGAGAAAGGTGACTGTGAACCAGAGGTCAGAGCAAAGCAAAATACTGTTTTAACCTTGTCTGATGCTATAACTTCAGTATATAGTAAGTTTATGTCAGTCTCAACCAAATTTAAAAGAAATAAAAGAGGAAATGGAAATCTTCAGTGAAATTGTACTTTCTTCAGAATAAGCTCTTCTGTGAAAACAATTTTTAATTTGAATTCCAAGGCAAGAAAGAGAAAAGAGACCTCACTGGCTGTTAATTAATCTTTCTAAAAAATCTAGAAGTTGCCTAGAAAGCATACTAGACTATTCTGGATATATAGAAAGCATTCAAACTTTATGATATACAGACAGAATACAGATTAATTGAAAGTTCTGGATAAGAAACCCTGTATCTGACCTGCTGGCTTATATGAAAGTATCTGTAATGTTTATCCATCATTTATAACAGAATTTCTGTTTTCTGCCTAGACGCTTGATTTTAATGCTATTGGAAAGTATACTGTATTTCATATAGAACTTCCACAGTGTCTTCAGAAAGAAAGTTCAGACTTCAGAAAACAACCCTTGAAATAACATTAATTAAAAGAAGACTTAAAAAAAAGAGGAGAGTGCGAAGAGAAGAAAAAAATGACTTATTTAGAATAAGAGGGAAACCAGTTGTCCATGTAACATTCCTTTACTTTGAACAAATAACTAATGAGTTGGGAAAATTCTATTGCATTTGGAAATACGAATTTTATTTTGCAGATAGATAGGAAGCAAGGTTAAAAGGTCTAATTTGTATGGCTCAGTTTCTTCATAAAATTATCTATGTGTTATTGGCATTCTGAAATTCCAGTTTGCTTAACAGCAGGGCCTCAGCCATGTTGGTGTTCACACAAACATGTGTGATTCGCAGTTAAGATCTCTGGTGTCCTTGGCTGTCATACAAAAACGTGTTACGTAAGCAGCCAAGTGGTGTGAAACAGGTAGACTTGCTTAAATGCAAAGATGTGCAAGATGTACATGATATATTTGTACATGAATATGAAATATTTATTTTCTGTTATGAACATCTAACATTTCAGACCAATACAGAAAATTTGAAGATACTGCACTGTGAAATAACCTGAGAAAAAATTATATCCAAATCTGTGGTAAAAAAAAACAACCAACACTCACATATATTTTCTGCATCTTTTACTGACTGCAGAAATCAAAGAACAGGTTTTCTATATATAAACTTTTATCAGTGAAAATTTCAAAACTAATATAACTTCTGACATTCTAAGCATATTGTAAGGAAATTGAGGATAGAACTATCGATAAAAAAGGTGAAACACAAAGATGGAAATCTGTCTTTGAATATAGTCAAGTTCCTACCAGAGCTTTACTTTTTGAGAAGGAAACAAGAAGTAAGTTTGTCAGTACTGAAACATCTTACTTTGAAACAGAAGCTTAGCTTTTTCCCATTGAAATTAGATTCCTTCGGGATTTTACAAATAGTGTGCAACGCTATAGATCTGCACAACATACTAAATGTTAAAATTATGATCATAAATCATTAGTTTTCTCAGATTATGGTTTAAACTGTTCAAAATTTGTTTTGATTCAGAATAAAATGAATTTCAAAACCTTATGCTCTTTTTAATGAAACTGTCTTCTTTACGTTATCGTACTGAATTTGCGGTTTGTAACAACATTTCTGAAGAAAATTTTGATTCAGTTTAATAATGTAGCATTAGTTTCTAATTTAGCATTAGTTTCTTTAGAAAATGCCTAATGGCTATTATTTCTCAGATTTATAGCATGATTTTCTAAAGAGAATTTTTAAGGTGTTTCAGTTGTCACTGAAATATAAATACCATTGTACGCTTTGGGGTCAGTGACTGTCAGATAGTCTGTATTACCCTGCCAACATAATGAAGCTTTGGTGTTGATTGGTTGCTCGGCATTGATTTGATAACAACAACAACAACAATAATACTTGTATGTCTACTTGTATGTCATCCTTCTTTTAGTTAAGTAAGGTATCTTTAACACATTGCTCATCAGAACCTATTTGAGGAAAAGAAAGATTGTAACTGTCATTTTGCAAAGTAGAATTAAAGATCATCCAGGGAAGTTTGTAGCAGAGCAGAGAAGTAAATGCAGATTTCTCTAGTCCCAAGCTAAACCCTAATGTCTGTCATTTTCTAGAAATTAAGTTAAAAGTTTGGCCTAAGATATCTGAGAATTAATCTGAGTGACAAGTGTGCGGGAATGAAGAAACACATGGGATATTTTAGATACAGTGATACATATTTCTACAATGGCTGTCTTTATGAATCCAAAATGCAAGAAAAAGCTCTTAAGAGAAGTGCTAAATGTTGGGTTTGTTTTTAAGTTTCCTTTCTGTAATTTTATGGAATATTTCTACATTTTTATTGCTGCAAATGATAAGTGGAGAAAATACTTAGAAGCTTGAACCTGAAAAAACCACTGAGTATTGAACTGAGTACATTGCAAAGTGCTCCTGTCAGCGAAACCATTCAGTGTTAGAATCTTATGGCCCCAGTTCAGGAAATCCTTAAGTAAGTGGTTTCCTGAATAAGATTAAACAGTATTTGAAGAAGCAAGGTCTCCAAGTAGATGAGAATTTAAAATGTTAGGAAACAAACAAAAAAAACACCAACCAAACTTTCTTAAATGGTAACCAAAGTTCATTTCTTCCTCTCTCAAACGCTAAACAAAGTCCATTTCTTCAGACATATATGGGATGTGGCACATACCAAAATGACTGATGGATGTGACAATTCTGACTACTCTTGCCTCCTTTCACAGCAGCCCTACCTTCTGCGGAAATGTTATCACTGCTCTTGCTACATAATTTATAGTTAATGATAGTCTTGTGAGACATCAGGAAGAGAAAACACCCCATGGTAAATACAGGGGCTTCAGTGACTGTGGTATCTTAGTCTTTGGGGCCAGAAAGTGGGATTTGTTTGGTCCCTTCTGACAGTGACATACTTTTATGAGTAAAAATGGAAAAATAACACTGTATTGTTTACATTCAACATAAACATCTTCTTTCTATAGCGTGTGGAAGCTACTATGATCAAGTCTGCAGGTTTTGTAGAGGCAGGAGGTTGTAGTGGGTGTGGGGCTGGGCCAAGATCAGGCCCTGTGGTGGCCAGTGCCATGTAACCTCCTGCACTGCCAGATTGGTAAGGAAAATCCTCTCCTGGCACCATCGCTGGAAATGATCAAACTTGGATTTGTTAACAATATTGCTTTTCTTGGCAAATATCAACAGACGCCCTCAGTGTTAAACGCTCTGATACCTGTTGTAAGGCACTACCAGGAGGCAGCGAGTGACCAGGGGCTGGGAACACCCTGGCCAGTCAGAGGTCTGGCCCGAGCTGGAGTTGGCAGCTTGTGTTACAGAGGAGCGAGGGAAAGACAAAGCTTTATTTATGCATTGTTAGAAATGTGCTGCTCGATTCAACCACTCATCTGATGAGGTGTGTTCCCATCATTATTTGTTGATTAAAGCTAGAAATCAGTGATTACCGTTGCAGAAATAAGGTCATGCTCAATGGTTTTGACGTCAGGGCCACGCTTAACCCTTGAGAGAACGACCTGCTTGACCAATTACACACAGGAACACTCTTTAACTGTGCCACAGCTCATTTTAGCAGAGTGGTTACATGCCATTGGTTCAGATCTCTTTAAAACATCATAGACCTAACTCAATAGTAAAGTAGAACTGTTTTTCCACCAACAAAACACACTTGAACAATGTATTTCATTAAGTTTTGGAAGTATAATTATGTTTTGCAAGAATACTTGTACCAAAGTTTCTTGATCCTATCATCTTCACAAAGACAAGTCAGCAATTCACCAACAATAATTTAGTTTACTCCATTAAATGGACAAAGACATTGTTAAAAGTAGCAAGCACTGTCCCACACATTTAATTCAGAGACTTTCACAATTTTTGTAGAAATGTTGCCAAAACCCATGCCATCATTTCTGTATTCAGGCACATGAGATAATATTTGCTCCATTCTCCTTTTTTTTTTTTTTAATGAAAGAACTTTTGCCAATGGAATCTATGTGATTGATGACATGGTTGAATGTTTTTGTACGTGTACAATACTGCAGAGCCATTTCATTTTCAAAAAATGTTGACATACTCAGATCATAAAAGGGAAAAGAAAAGAAATATAGATTGAGATCTTTACCAGACTGTCTTATCTACTGTCTGAATATTAATCATATTTTGAGCACAGTAAGGAAAATTGCTTCTTAATACAGTCCATGGATATTTAATTTTGATAAGATCATGTGCATTCTTTCTGACAGTAAACAGTCCTATACCCTTGTTTTATTTCATTCTTACAGCAGCTGGCATACCCAGAAGCTTTTTGTTTCACGAATGCATACACTTTGAAACTGTCACATGCATATTTGGCTAAAATTTTAATTGCCGTACAAACTCTACCTAAATTTGCATTCAATATTATTACATATTTAACATTTTTTGTTTACTTTTGTGTGCACAAGTTTCTATAGGTTCAGTTTCTGTAAAAGTAAGATAAAAAGTAAACTGTGGTTAAGATGAGGAAGAGGCAGACTTTAAGGAATAGTTAAGCTTTAGTTTTACCCAGCCCAAATTATTAAGATCCTTGGTGGTCTCATAAATCAGGATATATTACACGACATATCATCTAGTGATGAAAGAATGTGAACTAGTATAACTTTTAATGGATTTTCACCTTAGGTTGGGGTTTGTAATTCAAACATCACTTGCTGCCCAAAGGCCACCTGCCATATCAAAGACTGTAAGAGGTCATTAGCTGCAATACTATGAAAGATCTCAAATGTTTTCCCTGTTAACTCCCAGTTAAACTCCCTGTTCAGACTTCATATCCTTTCTGTCTGAGAAAAATAGTCCTTCTTCCTAGTTGTGCAGATGGCTGTATATCATTTTTTGTCAGAGAACTGGAGTTTCTCTCCGCTAACAGATTGGGCAAACACGGAAAAAACACCCATTAAACTGAAAAGCTATTGGTATCTGGTTGAAGAGAGCACAACCATCCAAATGTTAAGCCTAATTGCATCTTCCCTTCCCACAAGCCATGTTAGATTTGCTCATTCTCCTTGTGAGCTGTGTGCAGCAGCAACTGGACAGCTGGTGTGTATTTTCCTTCCCCCCCCCCCCCAATTATTTTCCAGGGCACTGAATGTTATGTTGTTCAGGTTCTAAAAATGTAAGCTGGTACCCGGGCTGGTATGCCAAAGTAAGCACTAAAGCGAAGTTAAGCAGTCTGCTACTGCCTCCTCAGAGGTCTAGGCTGCCAATTCCAATTTGGGTCATGACAATGATTTCATTTCTGAACTCTGTATAGGCCTTTCTCCAAATATTCATGTCTTTCTGAAAAAACTCTCCAATTCTTTATGTGGGTCAGGTTTCTGACAGTTAACTTGCTGCCTTTCCATAAATTTGCGTATCTATCTTCTTCTCCAACTTGTACTTTCTATAGTAAATCCTGATTCTGCTCCATAATGAAAATACAGTGAATTCCCCTGGGTGAAATGGAGGTGACTCTGTGGGTTAGAACTCCCAGATTATGACAATTTATGAATTTATTGGGCATAAAACTCTATAGGCTATTAAACAATTTCAAAGTTTCTCAGTTTCTAGTGCAAGATTTTGTTATTCACTGTCAAATATATTTCTATCTTTCCTTGGATTACCTGCCTCTGGATGAAATTGATGTGATAATCTTAGGCACTGATAAGAATAAAGATGCATTTGGTAATGGATCTGTTTATAAAAATTCTCATAAAATTCCAGATAAAGTTCTCCTTTAAATATGCATTTCCTCTATCATTGCTTATACATGATGCAGAGATGGGACATAAAAACCTATCTATCTTGCTTATGTTCAAGATAGTAAAAATAATGAACTTTTATGAATTTCCACAGAAGCAAATAATTAGTAACACCCACTCCTTATTGCCAGCTGAATCAATGTTTACATTTAGCCAGGGCCCCTGTGGTTGGACTTCAGGGAGAAGTGTCTTCACTGAAAAGAGTTTCTCAGACAGGTTTCTTGAACAGCCACGAATTACACCACAACAACTTGTCAAGGACATTGCAATTTACTATTGCACTGTCAGTAGCTGCTATGTGATTTCTGGTGAAGGCGAGACTTCCAGTGACAACGCAGTAGGTGGAACATACAGCAATATCATCCTACCTCATCTGTGTATAATATCCAAACCATGTCCTTCCCCTCCCATCTGGCTCCCTGGATATTTTCTGCGTCTTTGCTTTATCTCAGAAACTATCGAAGAACTTTGAATTTAAAATATTAACAGATCTGATAATTTAAAGCAAAGTAACAATTAGTGAAGTGTTCAATTCTCCATGAGAAGTTATTACTGTTATAAATAATAACTTTATACAGATCTGTTTGTTACACTACTGGTATGGACAGTAAAACCACTACTCTCAAGGCTATCTCTAGGGCTCATGAATCACTGTTTACTCAATTTATTCAGGAACACATAGTATTCAAGGGCAAAACAAATCAAATTGTGAACAGACTACAAGTCAAAAATTTAAAAGCCTTTGAAATTCTAAAGTCCGTATATACTACAAAAACTAAAGTTTTCCTTACAGAGCCAGAGCCAACTTAGTTCATGCCCCTAGTGCAGGTTTTGTAAACAAAAATGAAAGGAAATAAAGTTGAGAAGTACTTTCAAGATTTTGCTCATACCTGCTAATGGAGAATGTAGCAAATTCATTCTACAAAGTGGCTTACTGTTCAACAGATCAGTCTGCAATTAGGTATTCAGCAAAGTGGAAAACATCTTTCCCAGAAATATTGCATGTCTGGCTTTTTGATACTGATTAATTTGAACAATGAAAACAGAATTAGGACTTTGACTTAGAGTCTACCACTCTGGCTTTCAGCCAGAAGTGTATGGTTACTACAGATGGGCACTGAAATCCAACAAATGGTCTGGAGACAAAAGTCTCCTCAAACACTGTTGTCTACCCCCAGCAAGCTAAGGAAGTAGCTGAACTGGGAGGAAGATTCAACTTGCAAATGAATCTGGATGCTGCTGCTGCTTCTATAAGCAGCAACATTAAGATACCCAAGACGTTAAATTAATTACCAAGAAGGAGAATTTTGTCAGTTTGAGCCACTGCTGTCTCCAGTCTGAATTACTCCAAGTGTTGCCCTTTCTCTTGACTCTTTTAGGTACATATTGTATGTCTTTGAATCTGTATCACATGGAGACTTTACTGTCAGAATAGACATTTAAGAAACCTGAGGGTAAATATCAGACTGAAAGGTTCTGGTGGACACCATGAGGCAACACAGATAAAAGTTAATCTACTGTCCTTAAAATTAATGAATTTGAAAAAGAATTCTCTTTCGAGTCAATGGTAGTAGCAACTGCAGCTTGCTTGAAGTGCACAACATCTAAACACAAGAATATGCTTAATGCTGAGCTGTGGTTTAAGATTCAAGCCTCTGAATGGAGGAATTTGAAGGAAAGTGGGAAGCTAAGATTTCCTTCCACAATGAGCATGTACTGACTCCAGGCTCTGATGAGCAGTATGAGCGTGAAGCAGAGAAGCAAAAACCTAATTTTTTTTACTGGACACCACCCTAGGGCCTGTAGTTTCTGTGTATAGTTCAACATTGAGGTTTTAGCTGCAAGATCATCCAAAGGAGCAACAGCATTAATTAAATTAATTTAAATATAAATTAGAAAAATGAGACAAATAAGAGAAGCTTACTTACTATAATTATTTCTAACAAGCTTGGACAAGAATACCTGGGCTGATATGAAGCATGAATATGGTTAGCAGGATGGACTGGAAGGCCTGATCCTGTTCTTATTGCAAGTTCCAGTTGCTCCATGTGAAGTTCCTGCTAATTAAACATAACTAGCTCATGCTTTATAGCTTCAGATAAAGAGCCAACAGCTTCAGAAAGGGACAACAGGTCAGGAACTGCTATGCCAATGAATCCATTATTGTCCCATTGTAATATGGTAATAAAACTGGTAATATGGGACCAAATAAAAACTTCCCAATGGTACCATTGGGGATCTTCAACTATTCCTTTTCCTTTTTTCCTCTAGTTTGTTTTCAATATTTAAAACTTATTTGAATTGTTGTTACTAATTTTTCTTCTTGCTCTAATTTATTACAGGAAGCTTGAAAATAGTTGAAAATTGTAATTCACACACACACATATATATATACATACATAGACACCAGAGAGAATATACAATATCTTCAATAAAAGAATGCATACATTTAAAGGACAGGTGTCTCTTCCCCTGGTTTCACAGTTTTAGTAATTAGCAGCAAGACCTTGAAAATTATCTGTTTCTCCTTCATCTTTGAAGGGTCAACAGCTTCAACTACAGCCAATGAACTGTACTTTTTAGGTATTTTGCTGCCTGAGGGTCTTATACTTTCCACATGCAAAACAAAAACAAAGGGAGACTTTTCATGAACTACATTGATTTCACCATTGTGAGATCTCTGGTGGGTGTATTTGACACACTTGTCTTATAAAAACAGCCATAAAGTAATTAATATTTCTTCTAACTGCTTTAAGGGCATATCTGCCTTTGGTGCTGAAAGAAGTCCCCCAGAGCCTTCACAACTCATCTGGCTCCTGCCTCTTAAAAAGAGAATATAAAAGGTAGTAAGTATACAGCTGTACACATTTATTTCAGGAAGATGTAGTCTATTGATATGACAGCCCTTACATTCAGTTTTTGGTAACAGCTAAAAAGGGTTAGGAATAAAATTTGTAACAAAAGTTCCAACATTTTAATATTGAGTAGCAATTTTTCTTCTAAGAGAAAAAGAAAAAAAASTAGTGATGCCACTGAGAAGGGTGAAATATATTGTGAAAACTACCTGATTTCAATTAAAAGACTTGCATTAACTGAAAAATAGAACAACTTGAATTCTCACCTCCAAATCATAAGAGCTTCTATTCAAGAAAAATGTCTTCAGATACCCTCACTTTCAAAGCTGAATAGGAAGTGTGAATGATGAAACTGTATAAATGTACTGCTGAAAAACAGATTCCATTGTTGTGATGCACATTCATTACTTGATAATAGAATAATAGGAAAAAATATGAACTGAAAGCTCAAAGAAATTGATAAAAAAACTTTATTTTTTCATTTTCGTTCCTTCAGAATTGTCAGTCTTGAATAGTTTTGTGTTCTTTTGTGTGTCAGCGCATCAAGTTGGGAAAAAGAAAAGATTTGGCATTATTTCTTGTCTTCAGAACTCTTTTTGGTAAGTCTGTGTATTTACAAACTGAATAACCTATATGTCTACAATTATAAGAAGAAACAGAAGTTCACGGAATAATGTTATTCTCAAATACGGATCATACTAAGACAGTACATCTATGAATACTGACTTGAGAGCTTTAAATCTTCCTGTACGTTGCTAAAATAATCACATTGCCTCTTCTGCTAATGCACTGGAACAGTGTTACGGCTTTGCAAGGTAGATTCTCCACTGTGTTGTAGCTATGCAGTTACAGTGCAGTAATGCACTGTCAAAAACAAGGCTGTTGCAGCTTCGGATTCTCTGTCTTCTTCCCAGATATGATAATTAACTGTCAGACTTCCCATCTTTACAGCGCAGGACGTTTGCAGTCAGATCTCTGTACATTGATCCCCACTACTGATTTACCTTTATCCTGAAAGGAGATCCTGACATTTATATAAAGCCTGAAGTGAAAAAATTAATGGATGAATATTTTAATCAGGGGTGTTGCAGCACTGAAGTGCCTTTGACATCAACAGGTAGGGAGACCCAGAAAGGCCTGTATAACAACTGTAGAAGTCTTTATTTTCCAGCAACAAAAAAGATGGGTTTGTTGTTTTAAAACTGTATTTCAGATGCAACGTGATATACATTTTAATAGGTTGCTTGTATAATAAACCTAGTGTTATATTTTATTGAATTAGAAAATTTAGTGTAGGAAAAGCTGCATGCTTGAAGTACAAAATCATATAATCAAAAACCTCAATTAGGCTTCAAAAGTTTTGCCAAATGTCTGTTTTTAAAAATGAATAAATTGGTATGGTTGAAATTTAAGTGAATGAGCAGAAACCATCTTCTAATTCCCCTCTTACTTATCTTTGAAGACTCTGATCCCCACTTCTCAGAAGACTCACACTAGAAGATTGGTTTTTTTTTAAGCCTGCAACATTAGCACTGAAGACGGCAACTTTCATCCTTTAGGTAAACAAGTACCCGTGTGTGCTGCAAGTGCAGCCCTCTGRAATTCCTATATGTTGACATTCAACCTGATGCATCATTCAAGAAAGATCCCCTGCGAAAGAAGGCTACAGAGATAAACATGGAATTGGAGAATCTAACAAAAGGATACAAAAAATACCTGGCTTGTTTAGTCTAGAAAGAGGAGAGGGGTGTTTATTGTCCTCTATCAGCTCATCAAGGGAATAAACATGAGCGAAAGAAAAGGGCTATTAAAGCTTAAGGACAATTTTGGCAAAAGAATAAATGAGTATAAATAGACTATGAATAAATTTAAGGTAATTATTAGAAAAAGTTTTCTAACCATTAAGGGAGTATGTTCTGAAAAAGCCTTTGATTAGGAATAACTGAGGGAAAAAAATGTAATAAGTTTTAAGAAGGAGTTAGTTCCTGTACTGCCTGCAATCTCCAAGGACCGCAATGATGACTCTGAATTTCTCTTCTAGCTCTGCCCCCCCTCCCTTGCTCTCTGTGCTACAGAAAACGTACGTTTCATACATACTGCGAGCTCCGCTCACATGCAGGTTTCAGACCTTCACTTAGACTGTTACGAAAGATTTGCAGGCATACAGAAACTTGAGGATACCATGCACTCTTATGTAACTGTAGGACTTACTGTTTCTCAGCCTTTGTGTAGAAATTCATCTGTTGTTACAGCGATACATGCCTATATCTTATCTGTCAATACTATAGCTGATAAACTGCTGTATTCACACTGAAAATATCTTTAAAGTTCATGCTTACACAGGGAAATTATTTTAAAATTTCTTGATCCATTCAGCATGGCATATAGTTTAGCCTATAGACTATTGTTAACTCTGCCATCAGAAACCTGAGGCTGCCTATAGCATTTTCTAGTAAAACAGACACAAGACAAATCATCTGGTCTCACAAAAGCCTCCAGCTCTGCAGAGAAAGAGGTGGAAATTACACTTAATATTCTTCTCATAGGGAAAGCTCACAAACTGTGGTAGAGAGAAAGAATTAAGCAGCGTGTAAATTTAGGTTTGAAGAGAAAACTGCACAGACTGAACTCAGACAAAACGAAGAGCCCCTGAAGTCCAACACTTTCCCTTCTCCCTAAGAAATTTCATATAGCTTGAATATTGGAGTAGTGACATACTGAAACACCTTATATACACAGAAGCAGTAAGGTAAGAATGAAACTCATGTCTGAATTGTTATTTAACATAAACAAAGATGTGTGGAAATATTAGGAAGAACAAAACAAAGTTCTTCCAGAACTGAACACTGAAGAAAGGAGTTATGGTTGAATATAAGAAATGGCAASGCAATGTATTTCTGCCTGTGCCAGAAAAAAGTTTATAAGCAGGATGATGTTCCAGCAAATGACACTACAGAAATACAGGTATCTAAGAGAAAACCACACAGCTTACAAAGCTTGGAAGATAGCATGTTGAACAAATATTTCTGCCATGAATAGTTCTGATAAATGCTAACCAACATTAGCTGTGCTGACCTTATAAAAATCTGTTGTGACCCTTGGGAATAAGAGCATAAGAAAGATAAATCATACTACACCAGAGACTGAGGCTATTAGTGAAACTTCATGAAAACACTGACCGCTGTGTAGGAATGAACTGAAACAAAAAATGAATGCTTTGAATTAGTGACAAAAATCAAGTAGTGACAAAAGCAAGTATTAAACTGGAAACCAAAAGGGAAAAGAGGTGATGGAAAATAAAAACTATTTAACAGTAAAGCTATAACAAAGTGACCTGGGAATCACCTAGGAAGATGAAGCAGAGTAAGCCAGGATCAGATGTTTTTGGGATGTCTGCTTGTCTACATGTCACAGAATCAAGGAGCAAAATTGTGAGCATTGGCACACAGACACAAGAAAACACCTAGGTTATATTCAAAATCACAAGCTGAGCAAGTAGCATAATTAAAATTAATGGAGAAAACACAAGAGCAAATCGAATTAAGGAAAACTGTATGGGATATTAAATCCATTGTTACAAAGTCTTTTAAATACAAAGTTTTAGAAGTCTGTTCTTATTTCTCCTTATTTAGGTGAAATTCTTCAACTGATCCTGGAGAACGATCACTTTCCTGTGTCAAGAGCACTGAAAATACAATTTCAGGCATATTGTATATATGTTTCTTTGTCAGTAGCCCAATACGGGTCAATGTCGGCATGTTGAGAGAGCAGGATGAAGCTGGCAGCTGAAGAGCTGTGACTGCCCATGTAACTCTTGAGAGAATAACTTATTATGCCCACTGTCAGTCACGTACTTTGGGTCATTTGAAATACATATTCCCTCCAGGCTTGTCATCTTTGCAGTACCCTCAACAGAGCACAGCAAGAGCAATTCAATTAGGTTCAGAGACTCAAGTAAAATTAAATGCATGCAATGCCAAAGCATGGTACAACATGACATAGGCCAAGTTAAACCCCCATGTGGCATACGCAGGATTTGCCCCTTAGTGAAAATCTCTGCCCACAGAAGTAGTGTGCAATCTGAGCCTTGCTGCATGTGTTATTCGTAACAACACACAACGTTGTTTTCAGCTCACCAGGAAACTGAGCCTTTTGCTTTCAGGTGAGATCTGCTTCTGAGTTTCTCTCACTTTTAAGTGTCATTTGAAGCTCAACACAGTGCCTATGGAGATAGCCTGCAAGCGAAGCTATTGCTAATGCATGGGAACACCAGTACCAAGTAAGGAAGCCAATGGAAAAAAAAGTGCAGAGCTTGGCAAAGATCACATGATGCTTCAACTAGAATAATCCACTTATATTTTCCAAATTAACAATGTTGCAACCAAATTGAGACCACTGTCAGGTCTTTTAATATAAGCGGAAAAGGCATTGAATAATGCAAAACTTGTACACCTATAGTTCCCCTTAGGCCATCAATAAAAACATCTGGCTTGGTGTCCAGCGTTTAAAGCCATTTCCTCTGGCTATTTCACCACAATTTTTTTTGAGTATTTCAGGTAAACTTCTGGAATATGCATACTATTAAGAACTAGATCGGACCTTAAGTGTCAGCCCTGGCAAGGGGGAGGGTCACTCCACTGTGCTGCTCCAGGGGCAGATTTCATAAGTTGGTTCCTCTAGCTTTTCAGTACTGCTTTCCAAGACCAGGACACAACTTACTCCTTAATGATGTGTTTTTGTCTTAGTTTTTAAAATAATTAAATTTTAAAAGTGAAAATGCATAACTTTACTCAAGTGTTAATAAAGCTCTGATAATTGACACAACTGCTTAATTGGTATATTTATCTCCAAGAAAGCATATGCCATATTAGAATGAAAGTTTGCATGGAATGATCTCATATCCAACATTATAGAGAAAAACAAAAAGATTCATTTAGAAATTATATCCATGAGAGAAATTGAAATAAATGCTTTTTAAAATAGTCATGTCTAGAGGTTAGAGATGTCTAAAAAGAGAAGATTCAGAGCTCAAACCACCAAAAGTCAAGAGTAAAATAAGCAAATAAGACTGGAAATTGGATAAGCAATAACAATATCTCTGCTGCTTTAAAAAGTTCCCTGATGATTAACTAGAGCTAATATTTGATACCGGTAGGAACTGCAAAGCCTATTAACTAAGTTATTTTCAGGTAAATGATATTTATGTTCACTTTAAGAACCATTTGTGCTGCAAGAATGGTATAAAGGAGACTTGAAGTAAAGCACAAATAGTTCTGCTGTGTTTTCAGGACTATTGCAGCATTTCTATTATGCAAGAAAGGAAGACAGGAAAAGTTAGAAAAGAAATATAGCAGGGAAAGGAAAATCCAGTGCGCTACAGATTCTTCTGTACATGTAATCTATCACCACATACTTACTAGACCTATGCACTCTGAGCCACTGTTGCTTCTACTTCAGCAAAGTTTTAAATTGACCTGAAGAGATCACATTTGCTCATGATGAAAGGCCTAGTCAAACTTAAGTCCTAAACTGAAGGCTTAAATACTTGCTAAATCTCCTGTGGCTTTACGCTTTTGGCAGGAACTTTATTAAGAGTCTATCCACAAATGACCCGAAAAACATTTCATAGATCATCCTCATTAATACAGTAAACTGGTATCCTGGGAGCAGCGTAAGAAAGAGGAGTAGAAACCTAGAAATGGTAGAAGAGGCTGCAAGCTTCAGAGATAGCAGTTAGTATTCTGCTTTGCTGTTTTAAATCAGGTGTTAGCTTAAACACTACTGGAAGTCTCGCCATCACTGAGACAAGGTATATTTCCAGATATCACATATTAGGTTTTATGAATGCAGAATTTCCTTGCAATAACCTACCACTGAAAATTCAATCAGACAACATCTAGACTCTCTTCACACTACACAATTCCAAAACACTTTCATCAGTCACGGGTTCATGCCTCTTCAGTGGTACTAATGACTCCATGGCATTTTGCTGAGAGATGTGAACAGAAAAACACATTGAGGAAAGGACTGCTTGAGAGCATCCGCAGAAGAAAGAGACCAGAGGAAGTATTCTTTCCTCCTGTACTACACATAACAATATATTTTCTCCTTCCTGAAGTTCTTCAATCACAGTCTCATATGTAGGAGTATTTAGCTAAGTCCTACATGTTTTCTCTACTCACTTTTATCACCAGGAGACTAAGAGCATCACTTAGCACTTTCATATACAAGGAAGAGAAGGGGGGGGGGGGGGGAGGAAGCCACTTTATTCCTAGTATAAGCCTCTGCAATCCCTACTGTATCAAGGAGTTAAAAAGGAAAGTACTGCCTTGGGAAGGTATAAATACCTGGTGGGGGGAAAACTGGGAGGCTGGTTGTGGCTAGTCAGGAATTRTTGGGTCATCAGGTCAAGTTATCAATGTCACCTGTGCTGCTGGAGCTGGAGAAGAGCACAACTGAGCAATGCTGCAGAGCTCATCCCCTCCTGACTGGTGCCTGCCTGGCCAGCAGAGACTTTGGGTGCCTTATCAGGGTGATGAGCACACTAATGCTTAACCTAGCAGCTTATTAATTATTATAATAATTATTAAATAATAATTATTATTAAATCCTACCTATCTTCTGCATGTGTTATCCAATAAATAATTGCTTCACACTTTTAAGTTCTGTGTGTTCTGCTAGCAGTCTCTTTGCACCCAGCTAAAGATGCTCAAACTGACTCAAAAGAGGGGAGCTACCACCAGCAAGTTTTCCTGTGACCTACCACCTCTTGTTGCACTCGTGAAAGAAGCAGCCATAATTCAGTTCTATCTGTACTCACAAAACACTAGAGTGTTTTCAGAACTGAGTGGAAGACAGCAGATGTTTAATAACTCCTATGACTTGCAATAGGGACCGCATTTGGAGAGAAGTGAAGAAGATTATTATACCCAGTTGGAGCTTCAAGAAGAATTTCATATAAAGCATAAAGTAAGTATCCTCATCAGAATTTGTTCAAGAGGACACAGTAGTTAATAACACTTCTATTCTTTTGAAGAGTGCCAATTTTTTTCCATTTATTTTCACTACTTTACATAAGAGAGTTTCTGTTTTGAGACTAAAAGTTGATTATAAGATGTTCAGAAGTACTGGGACAAAGAAGAATGCAATCACATTATTGCTATAGCAAACAAACAGAAATCTCTCTCCATCACTCACTTTTGTTGCCCCACAAAAAATACCCCCCCCCCAAAAAAAACCCCACAGACAAAAAGGCTTTGAAACTTTAGCAAATTCCAAGAATTTCTTGCTTTTCTGTTGGGGGAAAAAAAAAAAAAGAGTTTGAAACAATGCATAAACTCACATTTCCAGCTATGCTATATTGAACTGCCCACAATAAATGTAGCCCAAATGTTTCACTAGGATATCTATTAAGAATGTACTCCAGCTCATGATTAAACTACACTGTGGCTACTGAAATGTAAATATTTAGCAGCACTGTCATACACATACCAACATTTCACCTATTGAAATTCGGCTGCATCAGAGGCAAGTATTGTTTTTTATTGGATACAGAAGATCTAAGGTTTAGCTGATAGATAGAAAATCTGACATATATCATTTTTCTTGAATTTACTTCAGCACTGTAACAAATAAAACCAGAAAGATAAATATAAGAAGGGAAATAAAATATATTATTTGCAGAGTTTTGATGCAGAAGAAAGCAGCCCATATGTTCGCCTCTTCTTTCCCAAAACTGCACTGCTCATTTCTAAAAACAAGCATTTATTTGGTTAGAGCTACTGCATGTCTAAAAGCTCATTGTTTTTTTCTTATGAAAATTATGATTCTTTTTTTTTGTATATTTGAGAGAGAAACTTACTGTCTCCTGCTCTTGTTCCTTTAAAACCCTTTACCTTATTCAGTCTTTGAATGTATCCTGTTTGAAAATGCCACTATTATATTATACTAAGTAAACAACAGCTCTTCATGAAAAGCACTTTACATGTTCGAAGTGCTATGTAAACATTTGCTGCTGAAATTATAGAGATTAGGGTTGGAAGGAGCACTCTGGGTTTTTTTCCTATCGCTATTTTCTTCAATTAGGTGCCATTTTAACCTAGTCAGAAAACTTGTCTCTTTCTGACAACCAGTCTCAGCAGCCTCTCAAAATGAGCCCGCCTAATATAAAATAGAAGTCCATTTAATACCTGACCTTGTTGCATAGATACCATTTCAACAAGCCTGTTCCTTTAAGAGGCAGCTGCCAAGGACATGATGGAGCAGATCTGTAGCTGGTGACAGGGGGTGTTTGTTTAGCCTTCTTTCAGTGACTCCGCTTTCAGCTGCATTTGACTTCAGAACAATGAAAAGTTAGGTTTTTAAACAGATGAAAACTACAATTTGTACTGTATACCTATAGAGGGTTTTTTTATGCATTTTTGTAAAAGTAATGGTACATCTTCCACTTGGTGTATGATTTTCTTTTTGTAAGCAACAAATGCATTTAGTGGTGGTAAGAAGTAACTGAGGGAGAGGCCAGTAGAAAAGAGGCCATGCTGTTTACACGGGGAGGCGACACCACGGTTAATGGCAATTCATGCACAGCTCCTTCCGTATTCACTATGGAGGTTGCTCAGTAGTATTCTGGCAGGATTTCCTTCAGCAGAGGAGATTAATCTAGTGTCTGTATGCAGTCAGACCTTGCGTATTTCAGTAGTATGACAGTGACAGTAGTATGATAGTCAATAATAGCAATCTTAAGTTCTGAGTCTTCCAAAGAAAATTGATGAATTACTCAGAGGGTTGTTATCATTGAAAAACAGCAAAAAAATGAATATAAAAATTGGCATACTTCTCTGGCAAAACTGTGAAATGTTTGAAAACTTCTACACCCAGAAGGCCTTAGACCATCAAACAGCCATCAACCAATTTCTTAAATCAAACAAAATTAAACAAATGAAAGCTCTGACACTTTCTTCTCATTCACCCTCTGAAAAAAGCACACTGAAAAAGTCCAGCTGAGTGTTTTACGCTCCTGTAGTTAGTCTGACTGACCTGTTTTAGTGTTTTTTTTCTTGTACATGAAAACTACTGTGTATTGATGCAACTGAGGATCACATATAAATTAGAGCTTATTTGGATTTCTCTTGTTATTTTGTTTTCACTCCATAAATGCCATCCAAACACTTCTGAGAATTTGTCAGTGATGCTTCAGGTGACACAACAGGAAAATTCTTTCACTGATGCCCTCTCTTCCCCTAGGGGACCTAACACATAGCTGATTTTGACTTTGCCATGTATCGAATTTCTTGTGTACAATTTGCAGACAAGCTACTGCAGTTCAGGTGTAATTTAGACACACATAGAGTAAACTGGAATCACTCACAAGTATATAAATTCAGCATGTGCATAGGGGTCATCAGTCACTTCTGAAATCTGTTCAAATAGTCTTCAGATTTGATAGCAGCCTGAAGCCTGGCTGCTATCTTTAGGCTGACTTTGCAACAGCACCTGCCGCCGCTCCTGCTTGCACAGCTACAAGAGAAGCACCGTGTCCCCTCTTATGGAAGCAGCCCTCGCTGCAGTCAGATTGCCTTCCTTTCTGCTTTTTCATATAAGCAGCCAACTGGTGGTGTTTTTTTTTTTTTTTAATGATGAGCTTGTATAACTCCAGACCATTGTTACAAGATTTAAATGCTAACATATATCTTCTAGCTTGCACAGGGCTAGAACAGCAGTTTCTAGCACTAGCACAAACCAATTTGTCTGACAAATGTTATAAGGTGACGTGGCATTATTTTTTAGAAATCAGGTCAGTGGATAATTATGGAGGAAAAAAAGCCAGTCTTATTCATGTTAGCTTGCTTCAGATGTTTTCTTAGAGTTGGTTGCAAAATCTTTAAAATACTAATAGGAATTCAACACTTCAGTAAATAAATAAAATGAAAAAATGAAGTATGAAAGGGAAAGAAGAGTGAGCTCTTTTGCTTCAAGGGATTTATATTTTAGTCTCTTCCATTGTGATGAGGAATTCTCTAATGTTTTGTACCAGAATGTAAATGACCTTTCTTACAGATGTATATATTTTAATTCTGTGAAGAAACCAAGATAATGAAAGAAAAGGATTTTAACTAGGGAAATCCACATATCTTAACTGAGTAAAGAATCTGTCAATCTGCCTTGAAAACATTCATATGTAGCCCTGTATTTAGGATCCTCAGACAAGAAAGAATGTTTTCATAGGATGAGATGGCTGGTCTAAGGATTGCAATACCCCTTGCCCCATTCAAGGTCCAGGAGCAGTCTATGTCTCTATTTGCTAAATTCATCACTTACGATAACTGTATGCACATGATGAGCTGATTTGTGCTTCAATAATGTTTGAACATATTGTCAGCAGAAGAACTGCCACTGCTTCTGATGCAAGAAGAGGCTATAGCATATATATACACATGTATATTCAGATAAACTGCTACATGTGGCCCTAATCCCACAAGCTGTCCATGAACCTTGCACCTGCACATTAGTACACTGACTTAAGGGGATATTGCTGCATGGAGTACCAGTACTGCTTGCAGAGTCAGGCCCTATGCTTGGATAATTCAGATCAGCTCCTGAAGAATAATCTTTGGAATCATCCCCACTGATTTCTATGCAACACTTTCCAGACTGAAAAACACAATGCCAGTTGAATTTTTTATTCTAAACACTTCATAAAATGTTACAGCTCTTTAATCTTTACATATCCTTTAAAGAGGTATCAGGTCAGGTCCTTGTGAATCTAAAACAGTTTTACATTACTCTGGCAGGATACAAGGACACTAAAGAGGATGTAGATGAAATCCAGATTCCCTTTATCCTTCCAGAACAAGGTGAAGTACCTGTGGCCTTAATGAGAGTCAGAGCCTTCAAATTTTATTCCATTTTTAATGTGACAGTATGAAAATTAGTAATGCCCTATATGTGCTGCGAAAAACCTAGGAAGTGGGCCAGTTCACTGGCATATTAACAAGGGTAAGTGAACAGCCATGTTCCCATCATGTGCTTCATCTTTCTCCCCTTTGGCTGGCAGCCCCAAGTTGTCTGCTTTACTGACCTGATTCCATTTAAAAGCCTGTTGCACCAAATGGAAATTTAAGGAGAAGCCTAAAGGTGAGGGCAGCCATTAACCATTCTCTTGGTTTAGGAACAAGTATGTTCTGGGACATTATAATGCTTTCTTAGCACTGCAAAAGCAACTTGTTCCTGCTTAAGCTATGTCAGAAAATGAAACCATGTAGAAATAGGAAACAAAGGGCAGCAGGACTGGAGAATATTGTATCAAGAAGTCAAAGTTTGAAATTTGCATTTAAGTTCTCCCTTTAGTCTTGAAGACACTGGAAACAGAGTTACACCGAAGAGAAACCTTAGTGGAAGTGGTATTACCACTTTGTA
Source organism: Apteryx rowi (assembly GCF_003343035.1). Taxonomy (NCBI): domain Eukaryota; kingdom Metazoa; phylum Chordata; class Aves; order Apterygiformes; family Apterygidae; genus Apteryx; species Apteryx rowi. The sequence goes on along the minus strand of NW_020447464.1, from coordinate 1,074,486 downwards.
ACCTAAGTGTAAATAAACTTGTTTTTACAAATACTGTGTCCACTGTATCTCCACACTATTTCACAACAAGTGTCATAATACTATTAGTGCAGTTTTTTTAAGCTTTTTTCTTTGTTTGCAGTCCCATTAAAGTTTTCCAATGGGTGGGCTCCTACATAGGGAATTTTAACAGCTTGCTTTTCTCACTATGTTGCACATACATTGGTGTTTTAGTTAGGATGACAAATGTGCTTCTGAAGTGAATCTTCAGTTGCCACCACTTCACATACTTTGATTTGCATTTCAGAGCAGTCTGAGCTGGATTACTTTTGATAAAACTAAACAGACAGCTAGGCACCAGCAGCCAGTGGTCTTTTAGTCTGAGAGACCTGTGTAATGGTAGTCCAAAGGAAATTCCCCCTCGTGCCCTCGGCTTCTAGTGTGCATGTTGGGGCCTCAGCTTCAATCCTTTCACTCCACAGATCTTTGCTGTTGTGCCAGACTGCTTGCTAATGCAGACATAGCCTTAGTTATCTCTTGTGAACCCCAGGGTTTAAGACTACAGTTCAAAGACACTATTACAGAGAACCAAGCCTGAGAAATGTATTTGTTACTTCAGTCTTCCTCCAGAGGAAATCCTGGTTGATGGCTTCCCTTACTGCTACATCAAATACTGATCTGAATGTTATTTGGATATCAGACTGCCTTCTGGAATAGGCAGAATTTTTCATTCAGAAGATTAAACAAGTTCAAATGAAATAACTGATTTTCTGGTAATGAGGAAGAGCTGTATGATATCAGAACTGATTAAACTTCCAAAGTCATATCATATGTGGGGCAGCAGAAATCCTGCTAGAGATTCTTTGGAGAAACTGTCTTCTCTGGTTCTTTCCAAATTCTGATTATAAGTTTGGAGAAGATATTCATCGATACAGCAGTAATAATGAAGGAAATGATCTGTCCAAGGCAGGCCAAAAAAAATCCATGATTGCCAATATGAAAATTTGTTGTCTGTCTGCCCACAGATACCTTTGCAGTAGGTCCATCATCTCTTTTTTTCTTCAGTTGCCTTATCTGCAAAACTGGGAGAACCAGCCATGTCCTAGGTTGGAATCCCAGCCTAATTTTTAAAATATTTTATAAGATCCTTGGGTAAAGGGTGATATGGAAAGTAAAGTATTTCTCCTTATGGAAATATTTGAAGTTAGAAAATTCATTGCCTACTTTAAGTTATGTTGTCCTGCTGAAATTCTTAAAGAGATAGGTGGAATTAAATCAAAAATACCCATTAATTCTAAAGATAATCCAGATCCTATGGGAAAAGAAAGGTAAGAAATACAGGTCCCAGTGCCACTCACCTTCTTTTCCCATTTACTCTATCGTACAGATTACTTCAAAGCACACAGAATGTATCTGGTGTCCTCACTGAGTGAAAGGGTTATTTATTTGTGTATGAGTGGAGAAAGCAGGTGGTTTATTTCATTTTTGAAAACCCCTTTTCACTCTCAGCTAGAAATGCTGAAAAGCAGGAAAAAAAGTGTCAGTTTTGCTTTTGGTATAAAAAAAAATCTCATTGCTCTTGGCAGTGACCTTAGATTCCAAGAGGAGGTGTTAGCCTTGCATCACTGCACAGTCCTGCCTGATCAGGAGTGGCATTAACCTAACTTTAGTAGAAGCTCATTTTAGCTCTCTCCACCAGAAAAGAGTCAAAGTGACATGACACATATGAATGGTACAACAATGGAAAGATTACATAAAAGGAAAAAAAAGAAAGAAAAATGCTAGACCTTCATGGAGGCTCAGGTCAGAATATATATAGATGGAATATTAACTGCAGCACTTCAAATTATGTGCCTGCTTCAGTTCTTATTGAAATTAATGCAGTTTGAGACCTTAATACAGTAGTACAGTGGTATCAGTCCAGATCTGTAAGTGATTAATAATCATAGCTTGCTTCAACACAATACAATAATAAGCAACATCCTACCCCAGATAGATAGGATTTTTTTTTTACTGAAAATTTCAGGCTTTATTGTATAGACAAAAGAAAAAGAAAGTAATTTGATGTGGCAGTAGTTGTTTTTGAAAATTTGAAGATGTTTTTCTTCATGAATGGTGTATTATTGAAAAGTACTCTGATTTTACATTTTTTCAGGCACACTGAATTTTGCATTCACTCTGATCTTTTGAATTCAATAGTTGCATGTAAAATTAAGTATCTTGAACAAACACTGCAACATTTATATAGTTACTTGGTTGTATCTAATTAATGTTTCCAAAAAGCATTCGGACAATTTAAAATGCTGTAGCTTGAACATATATATTATTTATATTCAAAAATATATCTGAATGTGAATCTCTAAATGAAATGTCTTATCAGAATGAAACATCGTGACTGATTTTTTTCCAAAATTTTTTATCTTGAGGGGAAAAAAACACAACTAACTCTATTTTCATTCTGACTTGCTACACAATAAATGTTGCGATTTTGTATCTTTCAGCAGATTACCTTTGATGAGCAATAATGCAATAGGTAATATTAACACAAACAATCCACAGAAGTGCACAAACAAGTCTATCCTGTATGGATTGTAATGATGAAATTATATCTGTGAATACACATACTCTATTGCTGCAGTTATGTATGTGATACGTATAATGACACATTTCTTAGTGTCATTATATATATTATACTGGCATACCAGGCATTAGGTGGAGGTATAGTGATATTCTACCTATTTATATTGTGCAGTCAAACTATATAAGGCTGAGAAGCTTTCTGAAGAGAAAGTGGACAGTTGCACAGTGAGGTGACCAAAATGATTGGAACCTTCACTGAATATCTGATTCCACAAAGTCTTCCAATTTATTACACAGACCTCTGCATTTCTAGTAAAGAAAAATACAGGCATACCTCTGTATTTCAGCTGGTTTATGCTCTTTATCTTTGCATTTTACTTTGTGTTTTAACACAGTCAACATTTAACATTGCATTTAAAATTTTTCATTTTATTGAATTCCTTCTTTAATGCACCTGGTTGAAATAGCTGGATTATTACAGTACACAGAGTAAACTAGAGATAGAGAGCCTCTTGCTTGATATTTAATGAGATAAGGTTTCTATTTCATTACATTAAAGATTGTTGGTAACACGGATAATGTACTGACTCTGTTAATGCTCTTAACTTATGAATAGCAGTTTTTTCAGCTCTTGCTAATTCCTCTTTTAATCCTCTTTCTTCATTACACAATTTTGAATAAACTTTGCATGTAATTTTGCCATGTCTATTAGTATTATCTTCACAGATTTCTTTCTTGTGTAAGAATTCTATTTCATTTCTAGAAATAATTACAGACTCACTGCAAAAAGGTGCTGCTCAAAGCCTATTCTGTGAACGTTGCATAGGCAACAATCACAAGGTGAAGGAAGTGTGTAGGTGTAGTACTCTGCCGTTTCTGATTAAAGCTCTGATTTGAGTGGTGCTGAATATGAGCAACTTCTGTCGGACTTCCGTGGGGGCTGCCAATAGTTTAAAAAATAAACCAGATCTGTTAGATTCTTAACAGTAAGAGAGATCTGTGAATGGATCTTTGCAAGTAGCACTGGACAAATTTCAGTGGATAGTAGATTCCCTGGAAATGTTATTTTGGTGGTTCTGAAATTGTTCTCGGAACTGAACTGAATTTAGTTCTGGCTGAAAAAAATCTCTCAGAATAAGTAGATTCGCAACAGCTTACTCAATGGTCAGAGCAGGTACTTTGTTAGAGCACTTGGAGAGTATTTCTAAAGAATTCCTTCATCTACTTTAGGTCTGAACAATATTATTAAAGAAAAATGCCTTCACCAGCAGATTACAAAATGTTTTCACTGTCTTTTATTCTCACAGAGGTATTTATATATGAATAAAGATCTTCGCTGATGCTAGAAACATATAGTTCCACTAGGTCAATATGTTCTACCAGACTAGAGAGACAATCCTTTACTGAATGCAAAACAGTACACTTTCTGCAAAACCATGTTCAAAGAACTATGGTTATGTGAGTCCATTCAGAGGTAGGATACATGTTCAAATATCCTGATGCACAGGAAAGAATGGCAACTTTGAATGATAATTTTGTCAATGTAATCCTTCCTACCTGTCTTGCCCTCCCCTTTTTCCCCTCAAACTTCTCTACCAAACACACTTGTAAAAATAATCACTCAGAATGAAACTTCTGTCTGGATCTGCTGAAATATTTCATTTTGATCACTGGAAACACTTCTTGAAACAGCTGTATTTGAAAGAAGCAAGTACTTGTTCCACCCAGACAGACTTTTAAAGCTACTATTATTATTCGATTCTGTTACCAATCAATAAATGAATTAAAACACCTACCTTTGGGCTGACCTACCTACAATTTTTATTCAGAAATACAGATGGAAGAGATTTTATCAGGAAAGTCTTATAATTGTGGGCTTTCCTAGTTTTAAATTAGGGTAAAAATAGATACCCTATTCACTATTGTTTGACCAATATCAGAAGTACACAGGAAAACAAAACATTTTTCCAGTTTTGATTTGACATTTGTGAAAAAGACATGAAACCTCCTTTTAAATCATTACCCATTCCTATGATGCAGTTTATTTTCCTGCACCTATCCATTATTTTTTGTTTACTTCTCTCAACACCAGTAATATGATACATGAAAAAAAGTTCACATAATTTAATTATATTTGTGTATAGATTTCCCAAAATAAATAGATGCATTTTCCATATTTTAGTGCTTTATCCATCATAATGTCCATTTGTACAATGCTAAAGTTAGAGTGCTGTGGAAGACTTCTTATTTTTAACTTGGACATAATGAATGATGAGTAAGTGTACCTCATGTGCTCCAGGGTTTATCATTTGCACGATCCTAATCAGTACCGGAGAAAGAGAACCTTAAAAACAATAAAAATTGAAAGCAAAATTATGAGGGCAATGAATGCTAAGTAATAAATGAACCAAGTCAAAATGCAGAACAATCCCAGCTCTCTCAGCCTCTCCTCATACAGCAGATGCTCCAAGCCCTTAATCTTCTTCATGGCTCTTTGCTACACGTGCTTTAGTATGTCCATACCTCTCTTGTACTGGGGAGCCCAGAACCGGACCCAGCATGCCAGATGTGGCCTCACCAGTGCTGAGTAGAGGGGAAGGATCACCTTCCTTGACCTGCTGGGGACACTCTTCCTGATGCAGCCCAGGAGACCACTGGCCTTCCTTGATGCAAGGGTGCATTGCTGGCTCAAGGGCAATTTGTTGTCCACCAGGACCCCCAGAGCCTTTTCTGCAAAGCTGCTTTGCACCCAGTCGGCCCTTGGTCCAGTACAGCCTGTACTGGTGCACGGGTTTATTCCTCCCCAAGTGCAGGACTTTGCATCACCATTTGTTGAACTTCACGAGATTCCTGTCAGTCCATTTCTCCAGCCTGTCGAGCTCCCTCTGAACGGCAGCACAACCATCTGGAGTATCAACCTCTTCCCAGTTTTGTATTATCTGCAGACTTCCTGAGGGTACACTCAGTCCCATCATCCAGGTCATTCATGAAGATATTAAACAGTACTGGTCCCAGTATGGACCCTTAGGGTACCCCAGTGCTGTTTAACATCTTCAGCCAATACTTTTTAACATCTTTGAGCATGGCAGTTCAGCTAGTGTTCAGTCCATCTCACTCTCTGTTTATCTAGTCCATATTTCATCAGTTTGTCTATGAGGGTATTATGGGAGACAGTGTCAAAAGCCTTACTAAAGTCAAGAAACTTGACTGCTTTCCTCTCATCCACATCAAGCCAGTCATCTCATCGTAAGAGGCTATCAATCAGGTTGGTCAAGCAAGATTTCTGTGATTTCTTTCTGAAATCTCTAGCAGAACCATCATCAATTTAATTGGAAACTAGAGAGAATCCCAAGTGAGGGAAACCTCAGGAGATCTTATTATATGCATGCACTTCTGAAAAGATGAGATGTCTTTCCAGATCGAGGTCTGAAGATGTGTTTAATCAGTTTATATTGTAACTTAAAGGATATATTCACTCCTTAAGTACTTTTAATCCATGGTCCTTTCTCCCTAACTAGACTCTTTTGTTCAGAGAAAAGCACACTGCACATACAAAAACATCCAGAAATAAAGGGGTATAAGGACTATTTGACTGAGAAAGACAAGAAATGTTTTACTGTTGTACTTCTTTTGCAGCAGATGATGTAGTTTCAGTCAAGCTGACAAAAAGAAATGCATACAAAAGGCTCCCATCTAAATTGCACAGGGTTTGTTTAACAAGACTGTAATAAAATACATTTATTTGTACCTAAATTTAGTTTAGTAATAGTCTCTAGTGAACAATGCAGTAATGATCAACAGAGAAGGTACCTAGGAAAAGCATATCAATAAGAAATAGAGATGTTATTTGATATTTTACTTCTTCGGCAATTTATTTAAGTCTTTTTCAAGCCACCACTTTCTTTCTCGTGAGGTATCAGTCTTTCAAATATGTGGATTTTGCACCAGCTTTGGGAAGTAAACTCATTTTTATTTGAAGAGATAGAAATCAAGGAGTTTTTCCTTCTAAACATGGGTTTGATTAAATGAAAGCAATGTGGAAAGGGTTATTCCTAGCCCACAAAATATTTCAAAATTCTGAAAATAGTCCGTTTCAATGTTTTGTAACTTAAAGGTTTTGGTCTTTTATTATGAAATGATTTTTCATTTTGGAAATTTATTTTATCTTAAGAAAGCAAAAAATAGCAAAAACAACCCCCCAAAACAGATAACAGGGCATTATCAGAATACTTTGTTGATGCAGAATGTTTGGTTTGTCACTGAAAAATTCTGAGATTTGTATTTTTTGTCTCATTTCAATAAAAGCTATTATTTTTATTATTATTATTATTATTATTACTATTTTGTTTATTTTGAAATTTCACACTGGAAGGGAAAGCCATTTGCCATTCAACTCTAGTGTCAAGTTAAGACAGAAATCATATGATTCAGTAAAAAAGAATGGTCAGATTGCTTTTAGTCAAGAATAGATATTACTGCAGCTTCATTGTCAAAAAATCAGAGGGAATCTAGAAATATATCAAGGCCAAGCACTCAGCATATTTGTGATAATCAAAGCATAGATGCCTTCTAAGATGGAGTGCTTAAAGCTCTTGAAGTATTTATCTTTTTCAGTAATGAGTAGTAAAGGCATTTTCCATCTGTGAAATATGTTGGACAACTTAGCTTGTGTCCAAAAATGCTAAAAAAGTGATGGGACAACTGTGACCACTGAAGGACCACATGAAAAGGACACCTGAAATGAAAAGCCATTTTTGCATCAATATTTGTTTGGAATTGTAAGAAATGAGAAATAGCGACTAAAAAATATATATATATATATCACTCCCACCTGCAGCTGCTTTGTGATCCCAGAGAAACGAACTGGCAGTTTCATTACTGAGCTTCCACACCACAAAGATCCTGGTCAGCAGATTCTGAGGCATTTGGTGATCTCAGCAAATACCACCTCTGGATTTTGCATACTCATAACAACAGGGCTATTTTCATCACAAATTGTGACATCAAAAATAAAGGACTAATTGCAAAATTCAGATCTTGAATCAGATTGTAAAAGCCCGGCAACAATAAGAAGTCACATAAAATATTTTAGTTTGCGCTTATGCCTGACTGTGAGCTAAAACTCAGGTGGGGCCTAGTGGTTACTAAGACATATAAACATAAAATAGAATGAAGGCTGGCACGAAACTGATGGACATTCAAAGCATTTTGTGTGCAATGCTATGTAAAGTCAACTCTTCAAAAGCCAGGGGAAAACTCTTGTTTCTACAACTTTGGATAGCAGTCTATAGTTTGTCAGGAGGGTTGACAGTGACTCTGTTAAGGATGAATTTCTGTATATTTAGTTTCCTGTCACTGAGTTCAAAAGGGTTTGTTCTGGCATGGGAAGCTGGCAGAGCAGAAGCAAACTAAACGCACTGTTTGGCAGTTTGTTTACTGCTTGCTCCTGCTTATGAATAAAATTCCTGTAATATATGTGTGATAGTGACTATACAGTCTATAATAACTTTCGAGAAGAAATTGAGACAATCTGGGGATAAATCAACAATGTCCATAGAGGTATGTGGCACGTCAGACTTGTCTTTTTCGTATCAAAATACTAGCCTTATTATAAAAGTCCTCAAACAGAGCCTATGGCTGTTCTCTATAACACAGGGGGCTAAAAAGCTTTCCCAGCTTTCAGATGGGGCTCAATGAGCCTGGAGAATTATTTCCATTAACATGTCCTGTACACCAACCACAGAAAATGAAAAGCCATCACCTGTTTAATTCACATCTCTGTTTCCTCAATGAAGCTTTTCATAAGTTAGGAAGTTAGGCAGTGATATACTTCTGTGTGCATTGGGAATAAGGGAGGGGTAGTGCTGGGCAAAATCCTGCTGGAAAAATCTTTTTCTTAATCTACAGGACCTCATGGGAAACAACAGGAGTTTCCCATTTTGCTCACTAAATATGAACGCTTGAACATCAGCAGTTTCAAGCCAGACTCCCTGCAGAGTTGAGTATGTACGATCCTTAGCCAATGGCAAATGCTATTTCTAGACAGTTGGGTCTCCCTCCCTTGGATGAGGACAAGAAATCAAACTGAAGTTACCTGCATTGTGGTGCAGAGTGTTAATCACCACAGGCAAGTCAAAGAGTCTTCCGCAGTAGGTCTTGATGTTCTTGAGAATCCTCTCTTTAGGGGCATTTGTAAATATATTGTAAAGTTTAATGAGCCAGGCTCTGTTGAGAGCTTGTCACTGTGATGTTTCTCTCAGATGATAAAAGTAGATTAAAGCTAATAGGTTTATGATTGCATCACATGTAAAATAAAAAGCACGTTATATTTAACAGTGGATGTTGTCTCTCCCTTTCCTCATGTATCTTTGTTGGTAAATTGTGACTGCTCCCACCTGGGACACCTTTGGGATTTGTAACTGGAAATAATTTTGTTTTTCTCACTTCAGTAGTTCGAACAGCACAATCAAATTCATATCATAGATTCCAAATTGCTGTGTATCTTGGCGATACAAGAAGAAGGACAGATCTACTATTAATAGATTATACATCTCTGCTTCAGCTGTGTAACCTTGCCTCCAGGGGACCAAATACTCACCTCAGAAAAGAGCAGTAAGCACTACCACTACAAGCTCCTAAGGGTTTATGAGAGACAAATTGATTTTAAAAGCAGAACTCACAAGTACCCTGCCTGCAGAAGCTGTTCAGTGCAAATGAATTATAGCAATATAACCTTTATCAAGACAGCAATATAACCTTTATCAAGATGCTGTCCTGCTTTGGGTAGACCTGGCACACCATATACTTTGACATCATATAAGTATGATGTCATGTATAATTCAGACAACAAATAAAATCTGTTTGTTGCCACCAGTTCTTCCTACTGGCAAATTTTAAATGATGCTGGCTCAGTCTGGAGGTTTGTCTTGGTTTCCTTTGGTAGATGGCTAATGCTGAAGCTGGTCCATTCGCAGTTTTGCTACTGTGATTTTCAGAAGCAATGAATTCCCAAAACCCAAAGATCCCTCACAATTATTTGTGCTCAACAGGAAACAACTGAATCTTGTTTACAGAGTGATTATGTAGACATGGAACAAAAGCAGAAAGACACTAAGCTGAATGGTACGAGGTCTTAACCAGTGCAGAGATACAGAAAAAAACAAACTATGAGCCAAGGATTCCACTAACAAAGTGCACTGAAATAATAGAAGGGGGAAAGAAATAATTTTAAGAAGTGATAAGGAGTTAGAACTGTTATTCAGATGAACATTACTCATTGTTTCCCATGAGTTGTGGAGTACTCTTTAATTTATCATCTTTGCCCTGGTGTATGATATAACTTAAAAATTTAGAGGAAATGTACTTAGAGAGCTGTCATTTTATTACTGTTATAAATAGAACATCATTTGGAAGATTCTGCATTTATAAATATTTCATGGGATTTGATGGTGTGTTAGAATGAAAACAGAACAAAGGCTTAGGGTCACAGTCAACCCCAAAGGCATCTCTGCATTAGCAAAGGCTATTCCATCCTGGGGAGATACTCCTTTCCGAAATCTAGACTGAGAAAGCAGCTATAAGTTTGGCTTTCTGAAAGGTACTTCTGACAAATGCAATAGTAGAGATGCACTGAATTTCAATCTTCCAACTGCTACATTTGCTAACTAGCTTCAGCCCATGTCACCCATTTTTTGATTCTGTTCCTCTCTCTCTCCCTTCATGAGAGAACAGTACATAGGCAACTTGCATCCCCACTGCTTCACCATAGTCTGCCACAACCTTTAAAACCCTAGGTCCATAAATTACGATATTTGCAAGATACTGGCCACACTATCCCTTGAACAAATGTAGCCTTCGTTTTAAACTGAAAGATGCTGAGTGAGATGCCATTCCTGGAGTGAATATTTCTGAATAAACCTTTTTTGTACTGAGAGAACTATGCAATAGTTTTCTAAATTCGCCTTTTTAGAAAGTCTTCCATCAAACAATATATTTAAATTATGCTGCATATAAGGTAGGTTTTCTCTTTTTCTCTCGTTCCCTTTACATTTCCCATAACATGGGGAAAATGTTGTTTGCAATCACTGCAGAGAAATGAGAGATCCTTTCTGGCCTTTTGATTCTTATTATTTTATACCAGCAATAAATAATTCCCAATGCGACAAGAAGCCTGCGTGTAGGGGGAAGAGAAATGCGATCTTTCACCTCATTCACATGCAGAATCATTAAAGCACTGCTTTATTAGTTGTCAACCATATCACCTTTAATTAGATTCAAAGGTCCAAAATATCCGTTCATAAGACGACTGAAATGTGAGAAAGAGAGAAAGAGGTGGCCATAAATGATTTCCTGTGGTACAGAGAATATCATGAATTATCCACCTATTGTTGAGACTTCTTTTTGATGTCGTGAATGAGACACATCACTCATGTATTTAATAAAAAAAATGGCTCAGATTCTATAAGGCTGATATCAGGGAGATTTAATTTATCTATTTATTATTATGAGTTTACCAGTCTTCATTAAGGTTATACTTTTTCTTCCGCAATAGTTAAACTGGTATCACTGCAGAAGTGGAACCAACTATAAAGTACAAAGCTGCTTTATACCAGCATGTGTACCTGTGAGTGTGGTGTGTATGCGTGTTTATGTGTGCGCACACAAGCACCTGTATTTGCTCACATGGGTAAAGCAATATATTTGTTCCCTTAGGAAACGGCAGTAGTTTAGTGACAATGTTATGGGCTGTGCATAAAGAACAAAGCCTTACCAGATTTTTCTGAGAATTTTTGTTATTTAAAGGCAATTGTTTTTCCAATAGGTCCAGTCCAATCCTAGCATGGAAGAATTTTATTTAAATTTACTGAAAACAAAATGTAATCTTTTTGCTGACTTGAGTACCTTAGGTCCCAGGAGGTGCCACATACAGCACTCAGCAGTCTTTTCTCTAAATACAAAATATTTGAAAGAGATCCTTATCTGATCACGTCTCTGCAGTGCCCTTTCCAAATGTCTGCAAAGCTCAGTCTCTTAAAGGTATGATTTCCAGTGAAACCCACCATATTCTATGCTGCTAGAAATCTATTTTTTCATAAACATTAGTCATCTGTGGGGTATCAGCAATTTTCCCTATGTTTAATGACTAGGAAATGGAGTCTGTAGATGATTTTAATGGAACTGTACTTGATTGCAGGGTCTGCTCTACCATCGTCACCAGACTCTAAACTAAGTCTTGTAATTTATTTTTCTAGATCAGTGCTAGAAAATAATATTCTTGCATCTATTGGCCTGCTTTCACAGGGACTGGATGAAGTCTGACCGTTTCAGAACCTGCTCAGCTTCACTGCGTGGAGTAGCAGGCTCTAAGTCACAGCTACGGCTGAGTTACACCACAGATGAGCAGAACCTGCCATCCTAGTTACATGCCAGGAACTTGCTGTCCTCCTTTATTCTTACAATGTTTAGATTTTGAGCAAATAACACTAAATAATATATCAATGGCAACCAAAAGTGATATATTGTACCCTTCTTATTCCAGTAGCACATTGCACTGTATCACCGTATATTACAATAATTTATGAGTAAACATTAAGTTAAATGCTAGGAATTACATCCTATTGCTTTGTTAATTATTCAGAGTATTTATCTAGCTGAAAGGGAGCTCCTGAAATGTAATATTTTATTCACAAATTTATCTTGTCAGGCCATGCTGTTTTAGCAAGAAAAATCTCCTTTGTCACTCTTCATTTCCCAAGCCTGAATTCAGGTTACATACCAGATTCTCTATTACTAGATTAAAAAAAAAGTTTTTTACAGGCAACATAAAATTGGTTAATAATGGTTAACAATGGTCAAAATTAGTCAACAAACTCCATATTCCCATCAGATTTCACTGACCCTACAAGGTGAGTACTTAAAAATCAAAATCTCCAAAAGGAGAAAACAAAACAAAACCAAAAAGTGTTGTGTCCCAGGAAGTAGTACTAAAAGAGTCAGGAGGTGGCACTGCTATCTTTCAGATAGTACCTCAGCAAGGAACTTCAGAGCTGTTTGATTCACTATTTATTCTCCCTCGGTACAACTTCTGATCTTTCCTTCCTTCTGTTTTCGCATCTGATGGCAAGTAGTCTGTGGACATCCTGATTCATCATTCAGAGTACTTAGAGTTAACTTCCTTCCTGATTATTTTTGTGAAACTTTTGAAAAAAAAATCTTTAGCTTATATCTGGCCAAATTTAGTCTGTGTTAAAGCCACTGATCAGTCCACTTACCAATCCTACTTTTTAAAAAATAATATTTTCCCACTGAATCTACCAAACAGTGCAATATTTTTCAGCCAAGTGGTTTATAAATGTTCCCTTCAGCTAGTCTTACAGAACAAAATTCATGCATTATGCCTTTTCTCTCATGAGCCATGGTATGTCCTCTGCTTCCTGATGACTTAATTTTTTATCTAGGAGAATAAAGAGATTATAGTGTGGAGCTCGAATCCTCACACCACCTATTATTCCTTCCAGTTTCTTTGAAACACTAGGACTGCCTGAATGTTTATTGAAAATAACAAATAATAACATAAAGAACCAAAATTAGGCAACAAATATTTTTTATTATTCTTATTTTATTGGTACTAGTCAACCATTCTAATTAAAGTGATGCAGACAAAGTCACATTATATTATGACTCCCCAGGTGTTTTTCAGATGTGATTGGTTTTGCCTTGAAAACAAACTGACAGTTTATTTTCCATCTCTTCATAATGTGCTCAATTAAAAAAAAAAAAAAAACAGCAGTCCAAAAACAAGACAAAAGTTGAAGAGGGTTTACTGTGAGATGGTTTCCAGAGTCAAGAACAGTGTTGGCTTGGGAAGAGAGATTCACATTGACAGATTACTGGGGAAACACATCCAGAAGAACAGCAGTCAGAGGGACAGTCATCAGGCACGAGAGAGAACCAGGATTCAGGACACCTTGTTGTGTATTCAGATGTACACTTAACTTGTTCCTTGGCATAAGACAAGGTACTTTATTTGTTTGCTGATTTTCCAATTTGTATCTCATTAGTAGCTGGATCAACTGCTAGAATATATCTGTCTTCCAACCTAATAATCTTTACTTATTCATTGTGTGTGTACCCACCAATTCATAGTGTGATTGTGCACAATTCACCCTACATTTCTGGTTACTCCTTCTCTCACAAGGGAGTCCATGAGGATTTATTGCCCAAGCATAGTTTTGAGCACCACACAGATTTGAAATGACCTTTCATGGATATGGTGTGGCTGAATTATTGAAAGTTTACAAACTGCAATTGAATCCATGGTTAAGTCAAGATATGGAAAAGCAAAAAAGAAGGGATTTTGCTCTCTCTTAACACTTTCTGATAACTCCTACTAGATATGATTAAAGGTTATGACTTAAAGCAAATGTACTCCAGTGTTAGTGATCACTGCTAACTAGTGATCACTACTAACCAGAAAGAGCAGAAAAGAATAGCTGGATTTCATTGCCTAGCTTTCAGATCATATAATGTGCTGATCTGATGATATAATGTGCTTAATCTCCTGGTAGCTGTTCTCCTTTTAGCACTCAGATCCAGTCCACCTAAAGTTTCAAAATGAAATTGGCTGATTGGGACACAATAATAACTGCTGGCAGCAGAGAAACAGTCTCTTTTAAAGGATTTATAGATTTAGCAGAGTGCTATCTGGACTGCCACCTCTGCCCACATCACTGATTCATGAGTTCATCTCTAGTAAGACAGCAACAGAATTACTTTGCTATAGAGAAGTGATAACATCTTGGGGGAGAAGAGGGTCACACTCTCAGTTGGTGAATATCATACAACATAAAACTCAAATACTATAGCACTGTAAAAACTCACCAAGTATTTGTGAAAAAGAGGGCCTTGCTGCTGGGATTCTACCAGGCAGCAATTTTTACTTTGATTACCTAAAGTCACTTCATCTGTCTCTCAGCCTTACATCGTTTGTAACTTCTCCCTCTTTCTCAAAAGGTTATTGGATGGTATTGTCAATCTTTCTCGAAGATTTGTCATCCTGTACTATATGCATAACCTTAAAAAAATCAGCACTTTGTCCCATTATTTTACATTCCCAATTCCAGTACAGTTTTCTAGAAAAAAAAGCTCTAGGAAGTCTATGTTAATCAGTTTCCAAAATAATGATATTGACCTTTGCATGTACTTTTAAGTGCAAGACATTGCTTGGTGCTCAGTTTTCCACCACTGCATTTTTTACTTCTATTGGACTTTTTTTCCCCCAAGTATCAGTCAATACCACGGACAAGACCTTGTGTTAAGGCCAACATTTTTATGTCATGAACCTATCTCAGAGGAAAGGTGGACGACTATACAAAAAGTTCAAGTGGCTTCTCACAGGAGAAGAGCAAGTGAAAGAAAGATTTAGTGCTAGGAGAGCTATTTTAAGAGAGCACGCTTAAATGCAATCACGTCTTTTGAAAAACAGGTATACAGTTTATTTCTGAAATCTTGTTTCACTGTATTGCCAATGATCAGCATTTCTTCATAACAGGCATGAAAATACTGCATTTTACATTATTAAACTTGTATGTCTGTTGTTGGAAAATGGTTCCTACTGCTGTTTGTATGCACTGATTTAGTGCTGATTTATTGACCATTATTCTGGTGTTTAATAAAACCAGTAAGTATTTTTATGCCTTTTTTCATATTAAATTCCTGTTCAAGCATTAACTGGTTATTCAAAACAATAGTCGCAATGCTATTATTCCCATTTCACAGACAAACAGATACATAGAAGAGTGATATGTCCAAGGTCACAGACTGAATCAGTAGCAATACTGGTATTAGTGGGTTTAATATATAAATCACTTTAAAAGGTTTAAGATTGAGAAAGCTTAAATGTGCGGCATTTAAGAAACAAAGCCATTTTTATCTCCTTAAAGATGTTTGTGCATAAATTGCTTTAAGGATTAAAAGCAGCTTAAGTACTAAAGCCCCTTTAAAACCTTAAGCTCTTAAAATGTTTTACAAACATGGAGATGATGGGTCACCCTGAGAATATAGAAATGGACTTTGATTTGATAACAGAGCTTGGTTCTGTAAAGAGAGAGCTTGTTCTAAAAACAGTCAAAGCCTGAATCTGAAGAAGAGAAAATCTGGCTGGTGGCTTTGGGATTCTGCCAAGAATTCTGTCCTGGTCTGGATCTCTTGACTATAGGTTTTTCTTGCATGAAAGAGCCTACAAAGAGGTCTTTCCAGACTGCTGGTCATTATGGAGATACCAGTTGGACTGGTTGGGGGACCATCAACAGTGGAAGCAAAGAAAAGAGGAAAAAGGCTGAGCTTAGCACAGGAAGTTGCCATTGATGGCACCAGTAGAAAGAGCTGCACTAGGTTGGCTCTGTTTGGGAGATGGATTTTGCTGAGCGGAGTTGCTCCAGAAACAGGGTTTCGGACTTGCACCAAACTGGGTTCAGGGGCTGGTGTTAAAAGCCATCTGAATTAATTTTGCATTGCTCAGTGTAGATAATAGAGAAGTAATATCCAAGGGCAAACTGCAATATGTACATGTTCCCCCATATGGGAATGGCTTTAGGTACTCTAACCCCAGCCCATCTTGCTGTTACCGTTGCCTGGAGAACTTCCTCAGGTTGCGGAGGCTCCTCAGGCTCCTCACCTGAAGAACCTGCCACAGAGCCTCCTCAGCAGCCGAGGGAGCCTCTTGGACATTAATCTGCACAAATCTCCCATGTAATAGGAGTTTGTTTAAAAACAAGATTAAAGAAGGATTGAAAATCTGTTTAAAACCAAAGCAGCAGCTTGCATACTATATTTCATTTGAACACGGCTGAGCAGAAGCATATACTAAGAAAGTTTCCTCTTTTCTCAGTTACAGGACTACCCCCTGCTACCCCCCTGCCAAAACCACCATGTATTTGGAAAGCAAGTTCCTGTTTTGAACATCCTTAGCTAGACTTTCATCCTTATAATGCTGCACTCACAGGAACGGCTCTTTGCCTGTAGCTGCTTATTAACTCCCCTATTCAGAGCATTCTTCCCGTTTTTTAAAAACAAGCTTTTACAGATAAAACCCTCAGCAGAAGTTTTTTTCTATGATGTTAAGAAGATAAGGTTGTTTAGAAATGCTCAGAGGCTGTTTCAAAGCACTAATCCCACAACAGCATATTACAGATCATCACGTGGGCCTTCATCAATTTATTTAGCTCTCTTTTCAAGGTCTTTTCATTGTTTTTTTTTCCTTTCCATGAAATAAAAATTAGGGACAGACCCCAGTCTTTGTGGTATTACTGGCATCCCCAGGTAGCCACCACTGTGCTTGATTTAAGAAGGGTATTTTATTTACAGAAATTACTTTTGTACTTCATTGTTTTCACTGGATCTAAGATAAATATTGGCAATAATAGTTGAAAGCTTACCACTACTGTTATTTGAGATTGTTTAAGAAATGTAACAATGAAAAATGATTTCTAACTAATGAGAAATAAGTAGTCTCATTTTATTTAAAGAACATGATCATAACAGTCAGCTAAGTAGGCAATTCTATTTGCAATTTCAAATAAATGGAGGGCAGGGGTGGGAGGGGAGGGAAGAAGCTACCCATAGAAAAATATAAGAGGTTTCTTTTATCTTTTCTCTTTTTTTAAAAAAGCAACATATTTCATTAAAAAAAATCCAAGTTTTCAAAGATATGTAGCACATAATAGATGCTTTTGTTGCTATCAACCTAAAGGACCTTTTTTTTTTTCCTCAGTAGATAAATAAATTAATTAATTGTAGGCATCATAATGCACTGATAAACAAGGGAAATACACACACCTGAGCTGCTTCTAGTAAGCTATTTAAATTGCTTCTGCTGCAAAATAACTGCTTTTCAGTTTTTCTAAAGTTGTATATTTTGGATAGCTAATCTGATGATATTTTAGCAGGATTCTAAATTAATTCTTTTTGTCATTACTTCTTTGCACACAGTCTATTTAAAGGAAAACAAACCTTTCAAGCTGTTGAAAGATTACTTTCATTTTAAATTGTCATACAGTGCTTCCAAAAGGTGGTGTCAAACTCCTCTGCATGTGAAGAATTAAGGAAGCTATCCCAGCTTCTAAATGCCATTGTCTGATAGGAATGCTTTCTCCTACCCAATTGTATCCATAAATTCTGCAAGAATGTGTCTGTGTGTGTGTGTGTGTGGAGTGGAAGGAAAATAATTAGTGATTACGATATGTTCAGAAAGAAAACTTCTTTTGATTTTGTTTCAAATGACCCAGAACAATTTAGTCATCCCATAGCAACAGAAAGTCACTCTTACTAGTGCTATTAATCACACAAAATGATTTTGTAGGCTTGTCTGCAGCTAGAAGAGACCTGACTCATTTACTGGAATGGGCTCACGGCAGACAGCATCCTCACTTTCTTAGGAAGGTCTTTATCTACTTGAATAAGCATCTAGAAGTCAGCATGGTCGAGTGGATAGTGTAAAGGACTGGATGACAGGAAACCTATTTACTAGGTTTGTCACTGATTCACTTTTGGTGGAATTTTAGCATCTGTGCACACAAATAAGTTTCTTTGAGGGTAAATAAGATATGAACTTAAAGAATGCCAGCTGTTCTGTGGTATTTGCTTATATGTATTCTCTTTCACTGTTAAAGGTTAGATGTATAATGAGAAGGGGAGCCTGGATGACCTATTTCAGACCATTTGTTTGCATATCTTTCCATCCTTAA
The DNA here is from genome assembly GCF_003343035.1 of Apteryx rowi. Lineage (NCBI taxonomy): Eukaryota > Metazoa > Chordata > Aves > Apterygiformes > Apterygidae > Apteryx > Apteryx rowi. Next base: position 1,056,184 of record NW_020447464.1, on the reverse strand, counting down.
TTTCCTCTCCAAAATAAATCTTCAGTCATTCTTGTTGCCTGTGTGTCTGAAATGTTGGTAGCTCTGCTACATTTTTAGTGTATATATGTGTACGTGGTCAAATTGTCAGAACTCACACTAGATTTCCAGATTGCAGTGAGGACATTAGATATCCATAGAGCTATGTTTTAATGTTCTCCAGGTTATTAATTAGTGAATCCTAACATTCCCTGCTTTTCCTAAAATCAAGGAGTTTTATCATTGAGCTTTCTATATTTGGGTCACAGCTTCGAGACTCTGGTAAAGGAAGTCATGTAACGGTCCCTGGCAAAAAGTGGCACGCAAAAAGACATGGAAAGATTGAAGCAGGAAAAGTTGCAAGCTTAGAGATGGCAGGATATACGATTCAGCAGCAACTGCACTAGAATAAAATGAGAGCAGCAGATTCAAGAATTCAGCTGCTCCACATAGGCTTTTGGACAAGTGAGAAGCATTAATCCTCTAATGCAATAACAGCATGATACTCAGTCATACTGACTAACGTGTTCTTCAACAGTGGTTTGTGTTTTCCGAATGTTACTTAGAATCTCAGCAGTGGTACAGATTCATGCGCTTGATCGCTCTATGAATACCAGTCATTTTTTGTCCCCATACATCAACACCCACTTCCTTACCAGAAATCTTGGTAGTTTGACCACAGTAGCAGCATCTTCTTTGTCAAGCTGTTCACAGTATAACTTGCAATGCTCACTCCTCCTCAGGACACGTTGCCTCAGCCGGTCCTTGTAGTAGTGCTGAAGCATGTTTGTCTTTCTCTAGATCCAAATAGAGCAAGGCAGAGGTCATGTCTCTGCATGTTACAAGATAAAAGAGAAGAGTTTTTGACTGAGGTCCACAAGAAACTGTACTTATTTTTCCAAAGGAACTGTTGTCAAATGAGGCTATAGGTGTTTCCTGCTTCAACATTACCTCTTCTCTCATATACCAGGTAAGAGGCATTCCCCCTAGAGCTGGGTTTGTCAGTGAAAGTCCTACTGCTTGGGGCTGACAGAAAAGTCCTCTTTCTTAACATTTCCATAGCCAAAAGAACTGCCACCACGGTATTCGTTGGACCATGTTATGTGTTACCTACTAAGCAGTTCCCTACCTACCAATGTTGATGGGGTCTATAACTTGGAGGGAGGAATCGCTTTTGAATAGGAAAGAACTGGGGAGCTAGAAGAAAGGGTGTATTAGAAAGGAAGACAAATCAGGAAGGAAATTAAGGATTCAAGTTTATGTTTTCATTTATTAACAAAGTCAAACTTAAGCTAAAGATGAATTTTGGCCTCCATTCTTCTGTTACTCATATACTTAGAATATGAAAACCATGGCCTTGGCCTCATTATTCATGATTTTTTGTCTCTATTACTCAGTCTTCATTTTTTCTTTTGATTAGTCTGTATTTTTTGGCTTTTTGACATATTATTTTATCTTCTTATTCTCCTCTGTATCCAGCCACTTAGCTCATTCCAGCAAAAATAAATTGCAGTAAACTAGAGGTGTAGGTAAATAGATTGCTAGGAGCAACAAAATTACTGGAATTAGAGAATGACTTCCCAGTGAATCTTCCCACACATCTTATTCGCTCAACTGTTTGACATGAGAATTGAGAGCAGGAACAGCAAGTGCCTGTTTCAGTAGAGAATTGGTTTCAAAATAAAGCTCCTATGATAGTGAGAGACAGGAAGAGTGGCTGACGTTTCTGGAAAGTGGCTGCTTCAGTCAAGCAGGCAAAACAGCGAGCCCTTCTGTGCAGAAAGGCATTTTGGAACTGCTACAATTTTTACAGTACATGTTCAGAATCAGTTCAGAATGATATTTTTTCTCTTCTGAAGCAGCTTATGGGAAGTGACCCAGTCTAGTATCTTTACAGTAAAGTATTTTCTAGTGCTACAAACAAAGCATTTAGAGCCATTGCTATCTACCTGAGTACTTTTCTTTTCAAGCATACATTAAGCAAAAGCAGAACCTCAGTGCAGTAAGTTTTGCATTGTCCAGACTACTTCCAATTACCTCCTATCAGGTAGTAAAAGGCAAACAGTGGAATTGTTAATAATTCTTCTTGTTTGAGTAGCCTTTCCCTGAGGCCAAAGAAATGGATTGCAAAAGCATTTGATTCTGAGGAGCAAGGACGTATTGCTATAGGGGTTACTTGAAAAATGTGATCAAAGAGAACTATTTAGGTGGCAACAATAACAACAGAAAATCTGTTCACTCCCTATAGAAGCTACCTAAGGTGAGTCTAGCTAGTAATCGTTCTTAGGGATCAGTGGAAAATAAAAAGAGAAACCTTCCAGCTGTTGCTTACCTAGCCTGGATAAATTTAAGCAAATCATCAGGAAATACTAAAATGGTTGTATTTGCAGCGGCCATTCATTTTACAAACTCCAAAAAGATTAGATAAGCTGACATAAGAAATTTTATTACTTAGAAGAGATGTTCTGTTAGGCACTAGATACTGTTTGACCCTATAAGAATGGCAAAAAACATGTGATTATTAATTTCAGGCCAGAGTCATCACTCCTTGAACGAAGTCAGGAAATGACACTGAATTTTTACATGATGGACATTTTAAGTGATCACTGCATGCCACCGATTTGTAAATTTAATCTGTTAATGAGTTTTAATACCAGTGGATATTTTTTGCATTCCAAATAATTTGCTTAAAATCACAGTTTTCAGCCAGGCTATTCTGCAGCAGGAAGAGTTCAGAAATTCCCTTCCATTTCTAGTTTCACTCACGCGCAGCTCAACAGTTTAAGATTCTGGGTAAGAAATGTGCAGGCATTTGTGCACACATAGTGCAAAAGAAGAGTTTCATTACATCGGATTCAAATATGCAGACTTGTCATAACTTCAAAAAATATGTTTTGCAAAAAATTGTTGAAATTTTAACTTATGTTGTTTCCCAACCTTCATTTCTGAATTTCTGATTTCTCAGTGTACTTTCTCTTATATTCCAATAAATTCATCTTCTGCTTATTTTCCTTTTCCACCTTAGGAAATCTACATAGTCTTTCTGGTTCAGCACAGAATGCTTCTTAGGCAAATCATTCTTTTTTGGAATCAAATTTTCTTTTTCATTCTTTGCACTAACTTAAAATTGTGTGGAGTGACTGGACTATTATTATCTCTCCAAATCACCCAGGCTGGGGACAATTTACACAATACCAAGTCCTCCTGTGGGGAGCCTCTGCATCTACAACAACGTGTGCAAATTCACAGAGGCTTTTTTGCATTTCTTGGATAGAATAAAGCTTCATTTGTTTTCCTATAATGTAAAAACACTTTGTAAGTATCAAAATGAGGGAGAATTATGCAAAGACCCTAAGAATCTCGACTTCACCATGCTTACATCCAGTCTTATTACTGCCCCACTGAAGGAACCTGATCATATCATAGTCTCACATAAAAATATTTTACCACATGTGAAAATACTTACTTGACTGAGTGGAATGTTTTTAAACCTAATTAATGGATTGTGAATTTCTTAGATAACAAGTGCTACACAAAAGTACAAAACTGTTTACTAGGAACTCTCAGCAGGAAAGTTAGCATTTTTTAAAGATTTTATGAAATTGGATGGTGCAGAATTTAATAAAACTTTGAGTTTTCAAACTGATTCTTTCTTAAAACATTTTCATCATAGAATATATAGAGGCAGTATTTTCAAGTATTGTAGAGGTAGCCATAGAGATTCACAGAACTAATCAAGAAGAGATGAAAAGATGAGAAATCTAACAGTTTTAATTTATAAGTATCAAAAAATGATTACACCTTTTGCTATTAGCCCACAGCAGCACTGTCTAGTTAGACTTCTAGCTCGTTTCCTCTCTGATATGATTAAAACATAGAACCAAATTCCTTTAAATTCAATGAATCTGTAGAGATGTATCTGGCATATAAATGATGTACAGGTTCTACAGGGCCATATATTAATATTGTTAAATGTGAAATGAATGTAATAGTCATAGCGAAGAATCTGAAAAAATCACGGAGGAATTTTGTATATGAAGTGGAAGCATGCAAAACTGTTACATACTTGGCAAGCTCTTTTATTTCTCTGTTTTGGCTTAGTGCTACATCAATTTTCTATTTTTTTTCTTCCAGCTGACAAATAGCACATTGTTTAACTGTGAGTCTTAAGATTTTTGTTTGTTTTGGCATCATATTTATCATGTGTTACCTGATATGTAAATGTGAAATATGGGACCCTCTGTCTGTCTTGAGCAGCAGAACCGTTCTCTCCCTTTGCTCACACAGGCCAGAAGCTGCCTTTGCTACAGCAAGAGCTCCTGTTGCTACAACTAAGACACTTCCAGCAGACTGGCTCACACCTGAGGAAACTCTTCTACTATAGCACTTTAAAGACATTTGGCAATATTACTTGATAGTATTGAATTGTTCAGAATATTTTCTCAGTGGACTGCTGTTGCACCTTCAAATTAAAGATTTTCACCCTAAAAGGATAGGTGATATAGTTAGAGTAAAAATATATTGGGATGACCTGTTTGGGAGACACACAAAAGATCAGTTTTGCCAGTAAAAAGGCTGCTCCGGACCTGAAGAGACTGAACACTTCAGGCAACTTGTTCTCTGTGGAACTGAGATGGCTATGGATTGCCTAATTTAAAGGTGCACAACTTTATTTTTTTTCTTCTGATGCTGGAAGGCTATGTGACTTTTTTCATAGGGGGGCAAATTTCATGAAGCTAATTGCAAGAGTTCGTTCAGAGATTTCCTGTGACAGAGCCACTGTTGTAGTTGATTTTGAGCATGGCAAGATTCACACATGCAGACTAATTTTGCTGCCATTCAAGTAACTAGCAGATAAAGAATAGTGAAGAAATGTGGGAAGATGTCATCTGACAAAAGAGTCTATAATAACTAATTAACTTTAGAGACAAAGGAATAATGATGCTGGGTAAAGCGCATTTTGGATCTCTTTTATATCTGCTGCTGTTTCAGTGATTAATTTCTAGTAACTGCTTTGAAGTCTGAAGTTAATAAACATATACAGAAGAAACATTCTATGGCTTATTCTGATTACTTTTTAGTATTTAAGAAAACAACTCGGTCATCACCTTGTCATTAGCTCATAGTAACAGGAAATAAGAACTTTGACTTTATATTTGTCCATGATTTTGCTTTGTTTTCTGTCTGAATCTGTCAGAGGCATATAAATCTACAGAACAGAAAAGTCAGAAAGTTCAGAGTTCCAGATTCAGAATTTGCCTGAGGTTAATTTTTCTGCCTCAGTACCTTTTCCGAAATTAGCTTGAAAATGTCAAAAATACAGACTTTTACTGCATCATTTATAGCTCTGGGCTAATTGCAGTAAACTGCAACTTACAGTTATAAAGTAAAGGAAGAGGAAAATTCCACCACCCAGTCTGACGAGACGTCAGAGATCTGTTGGAGAAGATGGCAGGTTAGGGCTTTAGTTTGTATTTAATCATTAATCTGCTATTGACTTGCCATTAGAAAAATAAGAAAATACTCCCTGCCCCAAACAAGTGATAAATACATTTGAGAGTGACGTACCACAGAGAATGCTTTGTGTTGTGTAGGCTTGAACTAAGCCTCACCTACAGTTAGTCTTACAAGCAGCGTGACTCACAGCTGAGCTTCTCCGCTATGTTGTTAGATTGGTGTCTGCTAGCAGTTTAAATGGGTCAAAGAGCTCCCTTTCAAACTGAAAAATGAAAACAAACCAGGCTGTCCCAAAACACTAACCCTGAGATCTCTTCAGGGTTTGAAGTAAAGGGCAGAGCCTGTGTATCTTAAAGCACTTTTACAGTTGGAATAGAAGACAAATTTAGGCTTCAAGCCCTGCCTTGAATATGCATTGTAAACATGACGTCTTACACAGAGTTTTCTTTGGTCATCAGGATTCCAGCGAAGGGACGATGATGATAAAAGAGCAATTTAGAGTACTGATATAGCGGTTGACTGTACAGATACTTTGAAGCCAAGACTGATCAAGCAAAAGATTTGTTCTACGCAGCTCATCACATCTGCCATGGCAATAAATGCTGCTTCAGTCTCACCACCACCCCTAACACTCACTAGACAAATCAGCCAACTGGTGTGACATGAACACGAGATGAATTAAGCACTACATCATATGGAAAAGAATGAAGAACACTGTATTATTGTAGTACTAAACATTTTAAATACAAATGTAAGAAAAAGGAAATTGTTAGCATTTACAGTATGTAATAGACTTTTCCTGCTGCTGATATTCTCTTCATGTCATTTATGGAAATGGACAAACTATAGTGGAAAAAACATACATGTGAGAAAAATTGAATGTGTTCAACTCTCTTCATCCTAGAATACAGCCTTGCAGAAAAGTTCCTCTCTTATCTGAACTTTTTTATATTGATAGAACTGACATTTTCTACATGTATTCTCCATGCCATGTGTTACAGGACAAAATAGGTATTACATAGCATATAAGGGAAAAAGAGGAAACTGCGATTTTAAGATCTGTAGTAGACAAATCTGAAAGTATGCTGCTAAAACCTTTACTCAAGCTCAGTTATTTCTTGATATCATTAGAGCTATGTTTGACAGGGTATACTCTTAATGAGCATGCCCTCAGCATATTTATTTTTCTCAAGTTTGCTATTAACTATATCAACTAAATTTATCCTTTTCTTAAACAACTGTTCCACTCATAAAGCATTTTACCTTATATTACTGATATGAACTATATCTAATTTAATCTAAACATCTTTTATGTAAGAGACATAATAAAAATAGAAAGTCAAAAAGACTTAAATTATTGCAACTGCAGTTTGTATGCCCAAGCATTTGAGGCAATGTATAGAGATTTGAAGCCACTTGAATTTTCCTAAATATCAGAAAGGTATTTTTCAGCACTTGTTCACATCTACACTGACTAAGGACAAGTGTGTCTGCACATACTGAATGCACGCTTTTTGTAGGCTCACTACAGACACAAAATAGGAAATTGAGTTATGCCTCTTTAAAAACCAGCAGCACAATACATGTGCTCAGATACTAGGGAGATGAGTGTTATAAGGCACCTAGAATAGACAAGATAGATAATTTACAAGATTTTAGAATTAATTTGTCACCCATCAGGCACTATGGAATCTATCCCAGAGTAGGAAGACAAACAGAAAATTTTAATCAGCATTAGCAATCTATATTTTAGCTGTGTCTTTAGTCTTTTGAGATAAATGGCTCAGCTGGCTGCTTAAAATTTTATTAATAGAGGTAATGCGATGAAATGCTACCAACAAGGCTTATTAACTGTCCCTCAGATTAAGCTTATTGTTGAATAGATTAGAATAAAAAAGATCACCATGTGAGGCAAGTGTCACCCTGAACCAGTAACTGCGAACATTTAAGTCATGGAAGTGAGTCATAAAATAACATCGAGCTTGTCTGCAATAAGTAAAGGCCATCAAGGCTTGATATCGTATACTCAATAACTTTGGTATTTGAACCTATGGTGGAGATTTTCAGGGATAGAGGGTATCCATATTTATATTCTGTTGCATATAGGATGAAGAGATGCTGTTACCTACAGGACAACACAAAACAAACAGATGAGTTTCAACAGTGGACTGATTCCAGGCTCAGGCAAGTAACAGGTTTGAAGCCAACTTGTAGGTGCAAATGTGAACAACTAACTCCACAGCCCTGCTGCGTGCGTCTCATAACTTTCTGTGCTAAGGCTGTACTTGCTTAACCTTTCGTGGTCAGGTTTTGCCTACTCCAGACAAGAAGTGACAAAAGCATGCATAACCAAGGCCACATTCAGAATAAAACAGTAATTATTACTCAAGGTTGTTATTATGCCAGAGCCTTCACACCACAGTGGAAACCAGTAATGTTCCTAAGCGCAAGTCTGACATGACCAGTAGAGAGAGTTTCTGCRGCCAAAGGAAACTGCACAGCGCACACCCAGTGCTGCTCCCACCCTAACAACAGAACCAGGATCTCTGTATCTTCCTTTCATTCTATTAAAGATATTATTCTTAATCCAATAGCCGTCTCAGGAAACCAAATATTGTACTATTCTGATGATATAGATCATGAAAGCAATCAAAATGAAGAATGCAGTAATTAAAATGTAGACCTGATCACCTGATTTAAATGTTGTTTTGCAAGTAGGATTTTATACCCTTTCAAGGGTAAATTGGTATCCCTCCATGAAATTAATGTAATTATATCAGCTCTCAGATCAGCTGAGAATATTGCTCAATTCATCCAGAACAGCTGTCTTTCACGTCTGAATTTCAGCTCTGGCAGGGCAGCCTTATCACACTAAGAGACACATGTCTCAGAAACAGAACTAGTCACATAACCCCAAAATGATAAAATTATTTCAATAGTTTGTTTAAGGTCTGACTACCAACTTCCTGAAATCAGTTCAAATCCTTCCACTGACTTCAGTGCCCTACAGAAGTTTGGGGGAWGTACTAATCAGAATGCAACTCTCAGTTCAAACAAAGCAGATATATAGTACATAGAAACAAATATTGGGATTATCCATACAAAACTGCAAGATTTCTCTTTGATGCCATGGTTACTGACTCTAAATTGAACTTATACTGGCCAAAAGTTAGAGGAACAGTGAAAAAGACACCATCTAAGAATCTGGAGCCAGCTCTCCCTTGTGTGATTAATTTGCAGGTGGCATGCAGGAATTGGCTGCTCTGCTTTTATTTCTGCACCTGTAAAATGGTGTTACTCACACTACTGGGGCGTACCTATGCATACTTCAAAGATGTGGACAAGAAATGTTACAAAATCACTAACTACTATTAGTAGTTTGTGTTAGATTACTATATTTTGACAGGGTAAGGTTTATTGCTTATTATTTAGAATGTTCCAGGCAAACGTGTCTTTCAGAAGATGGAAAAGTGCATCAAAAAAGATTATTGCTGCTAACAGTTGCTTCCTCTTTGCAAGAAACAGCTGCTGTATAGGTGCAAATTCTACAACTCAAGCTCTGTCAAAATCACCAGTGAAGTGCAGATTTATGGTGAGTGATTTAAAACACTTTTCCTAGGGAAAAATGAAACTGCTGTGTGACTCATGCTGCCACAATATATTCCTTGCTGAAGATAGAAAACAAGAGTTTCTCAAAAAAACATCAAGATGATTTTTACCTTCACATGTGCTGGGAAATTTAAAGAATAATAAAAGCCTTCAAAAGCCATGTCATTTTTTGAAGAAAAAACATTGGTTTTAATTCTCCTTTAATTATTTTACACTTTTACAATTACTTTTCTGGGATTGGATTTAGGCACTCTGGACAATAACCACAGTATGGCCAATTCAACTTATATAATAGGTTGCATTAAGGACAGTTTTAAATATGACGTTGTCAGTCCAAGTAATATGGCTTTTTAAAGTTCAATATACACTAATTTATCGTTTCCAACTTTTGAGTAAATGATTTAGGACAAAAATAGGGAAGAAAAAGGGGGAAAAAGAAATCCAAAGCATCCAATTTGTACAAGAAATAACTTTATACTTAAGTCTAAAAGTAGAAATTACTCTATTAAACCTGTATTTTATAAAAAGTAATATTCTGAGCATTTTTAAGTACTCCTTCACCTTGAGAAGAAGTCATGCCTGGCACTACCAGAGTAAGAATTCTGATATGTCTACCATACAAAACCCAGCACTACTAGCACCACTAAACCAGTGCATGAACAGGAAACGTAGCATGGTCAGAAATGATCTTCCACTATGAGAGCAAGAGGTACTCTTTGCAGTAGATGAGATGACTAAGAAAGCTTTAACAGTGATCTAGCTGTGTCTGAAAAACTGGAGTGTGTATTTTTTCTTCGTTACAGAACAACTTGTACATGATGTCATCGCTATTATTATTACTGTTACCAATAGATTAAGACCTAGTGCAACACCTCATTAGGGCAAGTTTGGCTAGGGATTAAACATCATGACTTATCTCCTAAATATCAGGTCTACTATGGTTTACCAAAATCATGTTAAAACCAAACCAAATTCTGAAAATAACTGAACATGATTCTAACATGAAATTAAGTTTTTTTTCCTTTTTAAATAAAATTTTGACTGACTTCCTAAGCAAGGAGCTCATCTCTCATAGAGGTATAGATGGACCACAAGCAATGAAAATTTGAAGTAAAGATGTGCTGGGCCAAAATCTGATTTCAACTACAAAAAATAAGTTGTTAGACTTTCACTGGTAAATGAAGTGAGAATCTTTGGAGCTAGCTCACTAGACAAGTTAATCCAAGAGCTGTGGAATGGGAGGCTATCACGACATCCAGAGAAAAACAGTGTGAATGGAATAAACTGGTGCTTTGATAGGAGCCAAGTACCATTACTTAGCTTAAGACAAATGCACAGAGTATTAGAGAAAAAAAACTAAAAAGGAAGGGCAATTTGTAGCTTGATGGTGAAATGAATAGAAGCTAATGAACTTATCTGAGGCTGTGGGTTACAGAGCTTTTGAAAGAGTAATGACTTTTTGCATTTAAATTTTATTTCTGTGCTATAAATGTAATCCTTAGCTGAGCATGTACAGCAGCTCTAATATTTGATTTAAAAATTTTGGCACTAATAGAAAAAAACTGTTTGCTTTCACTTGTGTGGACTTATTTTATGGACTTTGCAGACAGATTTAAATTGGTGAGAAAGTGTTTCCTGCCAGGACATGACATATTATAAGCTATGTATTTTTTGCTGTTGGACTGGAAAGAATCTCCAGAATAAATTTGAAGGTCATGCTTTTCCCTTTTTAAGCTTTGAGACAGGTTTAATATAACTAAACTATGTCTGAAAGACGTTTGTCAAATCTGTCTTCTAAAAACTCTGCGAGCTGTGGGTTACRCTGATTTGATAGGTTTCAACATAAGAATAATAGCACATCTCAGACGTGCTTTCCTCAAATCTAATCTAAATGCCACTTTCTACAAATGAAGCCAACTTCCACTTGCTCTACTCCAGTTTGAAAACAACCGATCACTGTCCTCTTTGAAACGAAGCTTTTAACATATATTCGAGAAACAGACAAGGGTGGGAGGATGATCTGAGGCATGGAACAGTTCCCATAGAAAATGATTTACTTAGAAATGATTAATCAGGAAATGAGAGAAGCCTATAGAGTCATGAATGGCATGGAGAACATGAATGGAGATCCATTATTATTTCTTATTTATTTATTATTTTTCTTATTTATTTATTTCTTCCAAGGAATTAGAGGATTTTTCATGGAATTACTCAGTAGCAGGTTGGGGGAAAAAAACCCAAAACACAGACAAACCTTTCACATAATACATCCTTAAATTGCAGAACTCTTTGATGTTCAAATGACTTAGAGTCTAAAATGGACTCCATGACAGTTCAAAGAGGCAGTTTTGAGCTCCCTAGGTCCCTAGAGTAATGACTTCCAGAAGCTGGAAGGATATACCTTGGGAAGGATCATTGAATAGTTGCCTTATTTGTTGTTTTCCATAAACATCTGTTCCTGACTATGGAGACTGGACAGTGAACAGGCAGAACATTGATATGAAATGATACAGCAATTCGTTATTTCTTCTCCCATGAGGACTTCTTTTCAAAAACTTATGCAAATGCTTCTTTCCTGATAGGCCACATTTTCTATAGGACTCATTTTTGTTATATTCTTTGGGACACTCGCACAAATGATTTTCCTGCAGCTTCCTTCTAAAAGTGCTGTGCTTAAAGCAGAAGCAATACTCAATGGAAGTCTCAATCACACTTTCAGTTCCCAGCTCAGGTCCTTGCAAAATGAATCCACAGAGATATTCATTCCTCTGCATTCCAGTATCCATGAATGTGGCACAAGGGATCATATTTTGTTGACCCTTGCCAGCATTAATACTTCATAATCATGTTATATTACTGTATATTTGGATCTTTCGCATAGCCATATTTTTAAAAATATCTCTATATTTGTTCTTTGAACCTCTTATTCATTTGCACTATCTCCATCTGCATTTATCTTACTGTACTTATATCTTCCAGTCCTTGCAGTCTAATCCATAGCTCCATTCTTCCCAGCAGGCAGTCCTGCTTGACCAGTATGTTCATTGCTACCATCAGAATTCTGTCAGAATGTGAGTTCATGGCAAAGTGCTCTGATATTCAGGTATGCTCTTTCTGGAGACAGAAGGAAGACCTGGTCTCCTCTGCTTTCTCCTTGATCCTGTAGCAGTCAGATGTCTTTCTCATTCTCATGAATGGGGGGCAGCTGGTCTCTAGAAAACAAGTCTGTTTGAAAACAAGTCCATTTTGTGGTTTCACCACAAATAATCTTCCTTAATTACTGTCAGGAATGTGCAGTCACAACTTATAACTGAGACTTTTTCAGCTGATCCTTCAAGGAAATGAGACAACCTGTTTTGGAAAATGGTAACAAAGAACAATAGGTTATTTGAAATCTTCAGTTATAAGTGGCAATCACAGATCAGCACATATTCCTTCAGTTCCAAATGGTTTCCAAAGGACCAGCTGAAACCGTATTCTTCTCAACTGTACTGAAACAAAAAGTTGTATTGTTTAAAAGTTGTTTAACATTCCTAGAATTAACAACAAGCAAGATCAGTCCATAATGATCAGACATTTGCTTAGAAGTTAAATCTGCTTGAAAAGCATGGCACTCCATATATGCAGAAGGGGCTCCCGGAATAGATGATATTGCAGACGAAAAGACAAACAGTTCTGTAGCGACTCTTGAACCTATCACGTTTTGTACATTTCCTCCACACCGGCAAAAAGCACAGTATAATATACGACTGCATCTGTTGATATACATGACTGAATCAGAAAATAAAATAAAATTTACAGAACTTGAAGGCTGCTAAGATTTTCTACATGAAGACAGACTTGTGAACTATGTTACCACCCTACATATTTATCTGATTTTGTTTAAACCAGTGACCTATCCATGACTCATCCAGCAAACATAGTCGTAGTTCTTTCTCCAAAAAGTTAGGTAACAATCTTACTCCATCTTAAAAGTAGCTTCATTATCTCAAGTCAATTACTGGCTGATTTATCAATTAGTTTTGTCACCAATGGTTGCAGAAGTACTGTGCATTGCAATGTGCCACAATTTAATCACATCAGAGTCTATTAGTGCAGGCTTTAAGGCACTCCGAGAAGCCTCTGGCGCTAAATAATAATAAACTATATTCAGGTTAAAATTTGAAAGTATAAATTAGGACTTTCAAATGTTAAAACTGCCAAGCACAAGAGAATAATAAAATACACTTCGATTCTGATGCTGATATATTTATGTTTCAATTCTTACTTATTGCACTTTGATATGTATTTCACTCTTAATACTCTACAGTGGTGTGTATTGCTGAGCACCAAACACATGAGGAAACTGCATAACAGGATCAAGTTATCGAAAAATGATTGCAGTGTCATGACTCATAACTATACTAAATACTAGAGGGAAAAATCCCTTTATGGGACACAACATTTATTAGCATTAAGCACTCTTTTGATTAAAGAAAAACTGTGCTTAAATAGATTCCAAGAAGACTAATTACATGTTACGTGATTTTTTTTTCCATTTTTTTGTTTGTCTTTGCTAAAACATGACATTTTTTAATGCGTCACTAAGAATGACATATTTAACCCAGGGGAACACACAGGCTGCTAGTTTGCCAAGAGTCCAAGGATGCTGAATGAAACATTTCGGGCCAGATTAGAGCCAGCCTCTGAAGCAAGGCTCACTTCTATGAGCCGTGCAGCCAGTGGCCTTCTGTGGCTGCAGCAGGGAGACTGAACACCTTCAGGGCAAAGAGTCAGGAGTGCACAGTAACACGCAAAATCAAAGGTCCAAGGCTAATTTCAGAGAAACCTTGTGAAGTCCTAGCAGCTGCTGAAACCTGGTATTGTTCTGCCTGTCCTGTCTACAGAGATCATTCTGGTAGATTCCCTGGAGCAAGCTACCAGGTTGGCCCTCTTTTGACGAGTGGGGGCAAACGAGCCTTTCAGGCAGGCATGTCACTCTAGCCTTAGAGATTTCTGCCGCTGAGCTCCTTCTGGGAGCTTTGGCTTTGCACTGGATCTTAACTGAAGAATTTGCAAAAGCATTTCAGAGACTCAGATCAATAGAGAAGTATTTGAAAATCTCTTAAGGGTTGATCTTCCTTTCTCTGAATTACAGATCATATTTGCAGCTTTCAAATTAACATTTTGTGAATCATTCTATGCATGGGCTCCATGAAGAAGAAACACTGGCGGCAATGATTCATTCTCGAGTAAATGTTAGATGGATTTTCATTTGTTTTCAGTGGATGAAGATTATGCTGGAATCTCCAATACCTAGATTTCAAGTGTTTTATATTTCGCAGATAAAACCTGCATATGATACAAATTTAGCTCTTAGTAACACACCCTGGCATAGCCCTAACTGTCGGGACCTAAGAGGCTAATTTGCCACCAGCTCAGCTCCAATCCCATTTGCATGATTTCAGACAACTTCTGATTATCTCCTCTCCAGCTCAGCACTTCTGCATGGTTCTTTCACAAGCTAATTCATTCCCATGGGGAGAACTGAGTCCTCTCTGTGGCTTTCAGTAATAGAATGGTTGGGAGTCAGCTAGGAGGAAAAGAAATGGGGAAAGGGGAGCTAAGAGATCCATCTTGCTCTCCACATCCCTCTGCTGTTAACATGTTTCCATAAACTGATTAATCATAAATTATTAATGTCAGTCTCACTGAGATAGTGTGCATCTCCTGTATTGAAATCTGTCTCCCAGGCATTCTGGCAGCATTTTTGACTGATAAGCCAATAGTACCACTATTTGCATAATCATGCTGGCACCTGGCTGCATAGCTAACTTACTGTAGTGTTGACACAATGGCATATGATATACTTGTGCTTGGCATAATCTTCATGGCCCACAACCAGTACTTTTGGATGAGGAGATTATAAATAAGTCACACTTTTAAGTTATAATTCTTCTTTTTATTAATGCTTAATTTTCATGCTATGCAGTCTAGGGGGAATGAAGTCCATTCTAGTGTGTAGGAAACATTCAGTTGCAGAAAGTGTTGTGCTAGGAAAGCAGCAGCAGAGCAGAGTAAATGCAGCAAAACAAACCATTCTGGTTTTATCACATCAGGATATTACTGCTTTTAACTTCTTTAAACTGTGATCATAGATCCAAGTGCTATGGAAACACTATTTAAATTCTTATTTAAATTATTTTTTGACTTATGTCTAGAAGACTGTTACCTTATTTTTTATACATTTCCACACAGGTGAACATGTACTTACAATATCCACAGCTTTACAGAAGACAGATCCTTCCTATTTCTCATGTAGATATGTTATCTTACAAGAAAGATTCTTAAGGATGAAACAGTTGAGCTAGTCAGAACTAAGCAGTATTTTTGGCCACAGAGTGAAGTTTTAATGAAAATCTTTAAAAATCTATTATATTATGGAAATTTTGTCAAAAAAAGTTTGTAAAAATTAAGAATGACTCAAACTCAGTATTTTTTCTTTGTTTCGGTATCAACTTTTTGCTTGATTTTCTCTCTAGCACCTTTTCCTGAGTGTCTCTCTTCACCTTACTCTGCTCTGCATACTCTCTACTTGTCCAAGAGTAGATAGTTCAGTTTAGCCACTTACGTATTCTCCCTCAAGTAGAGAGTTTTATCTATGTTCAGCACAGCAAACAGATGACAATTTTGTATCAGCAATTTTTAAGAAAGTTTTTTCAACATAGGGTGTTACAAGTACTGTTCTCCACTTCCTACACTAATTTCACATTGCTAATCACCTCAGTCTCTGTGAAGCTTGTATGCTCCTCCTCTTTTGCAAAATAAAAGCGGTATTGTAAAATTGTCATTCCTATCCCCCATTCCTGCCTCTGATTCTGATACTGCAGCCATTTCATTTAGCTACAGCTTTCTGTGCACATCTGTCACAATTTGAGAGCTATGGTTCCCCTGGGAACCAGATGGAGCACTTCAGCAGCGCTAAAAGGAGTCTAGAAAGGCTATATAGAGAGTAGCTTTGTAGCATAAAGAGTTTGAAGTCAGAGAACAAAATGAAACCCGTTTTGCCTGATGCAGTTCCTCTTCAGAGGAACATTCCTTGCATCTTTGTTTACTTCTCCAGATAAAACCAGGGGTGGTGGTGAGAACAAGGCAGGAAGTACATCTAGTAGCCCAGGTAGCTTTGCAGAGACCAATTTGTAGGGCTAGTGACTAGACTACTAACATCCTTTAATACATGCTCCACTCCATTTCTAGAAAGACCATCACTGGCACCGATTCTCAGAAGGCCCTGTCCCTATAGCCACCGTCTCTGATTCTGTTGGACAATTTTGAAGAGCACATTAAACTGGGTTCTCAAAATGTTCTAGTCAGATACATACAAGTGATAGATACAGTATGTGGGAGGGAAGTTCTTCTGTCAAGGGCTGAGAGGCCTTGCCTGCACTAAAAACAGCTCTTGGGTATCAGATTCAAACACTAATTGCAAAGAAGCAACAGGTGAATCTGCACCAATTTTATGTCTTTACAAGCTATTGTTTCATAGTGAAAAGACATGACATTCAGGGGTCATCTATAAACTTAAAAAGGGCAGAGTTATTAAAGGTACTAGGTGTCCTGTGCTGGATTACAAGTAAGTAGAATTAACACAAAACAAAGAATTGTATGCACTTTATTGACTCTTGTAGGTGAATGCAATTTAGGAACATACAACGCATCTGAAGAAACATGTTGGTGTACTATAAATTCTATCAGCATCTCATTGCTGTGACCACTGTAGGTTACATACAGAGGCAATATTGTTCCCCTAGTAACTATTTAAATGCATATTAGTCCTTTCTCTCTTTTGTGTTGGCAATGAAGAGGCAGGGATGCAGCTATTGAAAGGCTAGAGAAGAACAAAGAATGATTTAAATTAATAAGGTTCATTGCATACCTCATCAATTGATTTTTTTCAGGCTTTGCACTTTAAATATGTGCAGATGCATGTATACATTCCAACTCATATATATATGAATTCAGTATATCTATAAATATATATATATACACAAAAATCAAGAATACAATTCTTTGTCAAAAATATTAAATTTAAATACACACTTTTATTTTGATCTTGTCTTATAAGACAGACACTAGGAAAAATGAGTACCAGCAGTTCAGAGAGATTATATACTTATACCTCAGTGTTATAAAGCCACTCAAATGTGATCTCACTTCTCTGAGTTAAATATTGCTCCTTCTAACCACTTTTAACATTTGGCCCATGCATATGCACTTTTCTAAGATATACACATGCTATTCATTCAGTCCTTCACTGACAACTACCTTTGATTCACACTGCTGGGCTGATAAGACTTTGGTCTTATCTATGCTCATTTTTAGACCAACCCTTGAGCATTCTCATGGAAATGCTTTAATCATGATTTTCCCTAGGCATAAGACATCAAAACAGCATTACCTTCAGAGCACAAATTTTACCCTCCTTAGTAGATATTGAGAATTCTCAAAATTTTATTTTCATTGAAACTAAGAATAGTTTTACTGCTTTTGATGGTGCTTGCAGACTAGAACCTTCTCACTCACATGAAAAGCTATTTGGGGAGAGAGAGCTAAATGTTGGTAGAATTTCTCTCTGGTTGTAAAACTTTTGTGCTTGTAACTATCTTAAGTTAAATTAGTCTAATGCCCTACCAACCAAGAGGGTGAAGGGGAATTCTTTCTGCTCAAAGAGTTTCTTTCTTAATCGGTAAGGTGATTGAAATTGCGAATGTGGCATCATTTGGGCTGAAGATTTTTAAAGAAAAAATAAAAGTAGATAAGTAAGTATGTTTCTTTTATCTTGTGTATCAAGGTATCAAGTGATATTTTTATGTGTCGACTTGCGCTGCAGGGCTAAGTAGGCAAACTTGTTGGTCATGGGCACTTACTTGGTTTTATGCTGAGACATCTGGCAAAATCTGTTATTTTCATGATGTAGATCTCTGTCTACTAGAAAGTACTCTAACATTGACTTGCTTTCTACTAGGCCAGAAGAACAGACTTTCACAAAGTAAAAAAAGCCAATATCAATCTGTGCTATTTATAGTTCATCATTGATCTAAATGGAAGAATGGGTAAAGCAAAACAGAACTTCAAACCATTTAACAGTTTAAGCACAGCTTCAGTGAAATTAATGTGCCAAAATCTCTGAGCTGAATAAATTACATTCCTTTCTTTTTTTTTATATTAGAGGTCATGGTCATTTTTAATTTTGGAATAATGTTCCTGACAGATATAGAGTTCTGCTCCTCTGCTCTGCATGTCCAGAAGCACTTCTATTTCATTAGAATTGGGCAGCTCAGTACCTAAATCAGGCTTAAATCCAGTTCAGATTAACAAACCAGGTCCTGCCCAGTACCTAAGCCTGAAGAACCTATGTGAAATATCCATGGTTCAAGCAGAGCTGATACGTATTATCAGTGCTCATCAGCAGAAAGCAGGACAGCTTTACACAGAGGTCATCACAGTAYCTCCTTCACCAACCAGAATGCCAGCGCTCAGGAAATGGGATGCCTGCATTGTGTATCTGCTTCAGGCTGAAGAGGCTCATTCTGTATCTTCAGCCCTTTAGAACACTGTCCTAACCATCACTCTGGAGCTAATGCTGTTTTGGGAACACTCTCCACCCTTCTGTTTCACATGGATCCTTGTACAGTCACAGCATGAACTGATTCAGAAGACCGGAAGCAACTTGAATTGGAACATAGTCAGCTGGTTTTAATGGGTGACAACTAATTATGCATAATTTCATGAGAAAATTATATGATTGTATCTATGATATGATAGAAAACAAAGCTTCCAACCCACTTTTCTGTGATTTGGTGTGCTTTATTGAAACCAATATGTAAAGTACTGACACCTTTTACGATGCTGAATAGCATCTTATTATTAGAAATGAATGACATTAGTTCACACAAGGTTAACATTATTTCACTTTATGTTTAAAAAGATTTTCTTTACTTCCAATTTGTAAATGATGAAACTTTAGGAAATTATATGAAGCTAGTCTCAAAATCTGTTAAAGGTAGATTCCTGATACTCACTGCTCAATTTACTGAATAATGAGACAAAGCCAATGTGTTGTCTGTGAAGTTTGTTTGAGTCAGAGTTAAAAGTGGAGGTTATGGGCTTTTAGAAGTGCCTTTTGCAAAGAAAAAAAATGCCCCTAAAACATTTACTGTTAGCATAGTTTACAAAATGACTACAGAGGTGAGAATGATTAAACATTTTTCCTTTGGACATTTGGGAGTCTGATGGGAAATGAGATGTCATTTATTTGCTATTCCAGATGCAGGGTAAGATAGCAGAGTAGTAGGGCCATCAGAGAAGGTTCCACAAAATTACATGTCTAGAGATTACATGATAAAGAGTTTTGGTTTGTTCTACCTGCCAGTCTTGTTACAACAACTTTTCGAGAATGGATTCACATGATGCTATTTTCTTTACTTGGAGCAATCTCTCATCAAGAGACTTAGCCAGCAAGTAGGTGAGAACAAGAAACATTTTAAGAAAGGTCATTGTGCTTGACATGCCTGCTGTTTAAAAGCAATTCTCAGAAAAATAAGTGTCACAAAGACAGTAGTAGGTTGTATTTTCTACTGGCAGTTGGCCAGTGATGCCACTGTGGTCTGGTGGCTCAAGCAAAAGGCTAGAAAAGAGAACGCCTGTGCACTACTCCCAGCTCTGCTGCCAAGCCTGACTCTGAACAAATCCTGAGCACTTCTCTCATGTGCTTCAGCTTCACCATCTGTAAACACAGTACTGAATAATGATCAGACCATCATGGAAACCGAAAGTGGGAACGGCTTGTTCGTTCAATCCATACCCTAAAATTATAGAACAAAACTTGTGAACTGGATTTTAAAAAAACAAGATAAAGCAAGCTGAAGACCTTAGAGTCAAAAGCGTTGATATTAAAATCCTTATTCCCAACAGGGGGCTACTTAAGCAAGACAAAGATGGAAGTTGGTAGGAAGAAACTCAAATTTTGCATGAAAATGGAAAGGACTGTGAAAATAGAAAAGCCAAGAGCCAAGTATGTATTCTTTAGAAACAGAAAATCAAAACTAACTCCATGCTCATGGAGTTCATGTTCACTCCATCTTGTACCATGTACAACCCCGGTCACCCTACCTTAAAAATAGATGCTGTAGAGTATCCCAGGATATACTGAAAATAAAACTGTTAGGAAGGGAAATCTAGCAATATCTACATTTAATGAATAAAAATAGATATTTAGTTCCTTGTCATTATATATGAAAATGGCAGTTATCAGTAATAATTTGTTAACTGTAGGAGATATTAAAGTAGAAGAGAAAAACACACTGCATATCTGGTCTGTGGAGCTTTGCCACAAAATGGGATTGAGGATAATGGCTAGAATGTATATAGATAAATGGATATAGATAAAGAAGAAAATCCTTATCTAATGGGAATTGTCAAAAATCTACATTTCATAAAATGGAGGCAATTTTACCCATTGCTACTTACCACTGAGTTCCTTGAGCCTTTCTCTTCAGAATCAGATACTATCTGTGCTATATTGTTTTACAGGCTCAGAAAAACTAATGATTTAAAGTATTTGCTGTTCCCCACTGAATTTGGACTATGATAAAAGAAACAGAGGAATTACTCAGTAAATAAGTAGTGCAGCATATTAAAGGTCATAAGAGTACGAGGGGATGACATCATTGCACAGGGGGAAAAAAGTAATCTACAATATAGCTGCTCAACAGGATAAGCAAAAAATATAACATACTTGTATGACACGAAACCTGTATGGGAGATTTTAAACTAATGGAATGTACTTTGATCAAACATTAAATAAAACATGTCCAACCGAGCTGCACAAAAATGTAATGTCAAAAAAGCAGCAGCCTATTCAAATCGTAACTTCTTTGATTCCCACTTTTAACGAGCCACACCATATAAACTAAAGAACTGATTACAAAATGACTCTTAATGTGCTTACTTCTTTTTAGAAATCTTCAAAGTCATAGTGAAAAGAGACTGGTCCCATATACATATGACAGAATAAGGCACAGACAGGATGTGTGCTGGGTCCTGTATCATACAATGCATAAGAATGAGACAGAATAATATAACATTAGTAAACATTAATATGTCCTCCATGTCCCCCTTTGTGTTCTCTGACCAGGGCCAAAAAGAGATTTAGGCATTTAAATCCTGCTACAAGATCAGAATTCATAATTTTCACTGCCATTTTCTTTAAGCAAATCAATAAAAATGACTAGACCTAATGGCTGTAAAGAAACCTTTCAAAATATGAACTAACTCCATCAAACATGCTGCCACTCGGGGAAAGGCAATGTCAAGGTCAAATGGCATCAAAATAAGGGGGATCACATATGAGTGATTCATGTAGTAACAGACTGTCTATCACAACATCAAACCCCAGAGGATACGGATTTGGCTGCCATGTTGGAGGAAGAAGACAGGGCTCTGCACTGACGAATGCATTTCTTCAAACAATCAATCTGTCTACATCACTGTTTTCTGAATCAAAATTTACGGATAAAATCCCTAACAGAATGCAACATAAACAAAACCAGTTAGGTTGGTGACTTTGTACATGTGCTTTGTTCTTGTTTTCTGGCTGTCTCCTACCCTCAAACAAGCTTTTCTAATTTTGGGGGATTTTACTTTCCATTTGACTTCTAATATATTTTACCAGCTGAACACTAAAGTGACAAGGAACAGTGCATTTAAAATAAATACCTTATTTGAAACAATACCCGAGTTCACACTTAAAACCCACAGCAATGTGTATCTATTCATAGTGGGAAATTTTTCAAGACAAAACTTTTCATTTCCTAACTGTCTTCCTTTAATTCTAAGTGTGCAGGTTTTTATGGTACTGGTAAATTTTCATAACGTGGCACTGATGGGGCAAAGCTGGGAAATAGATTTCAATAAAATTAAAATGAATGCCATTAATGTCTCTCTTCAGAAACATTTAATATTTTTATTAGCAATGGGCACCCTGTGTGCTACAGGGAGCCACAATACTTTTCAAGTGGCACGGGAGGAGTATGTTGGCACCTTTTCACTATCAGATAAAGAGAACTTTCCATTCAGTCACACCTGGCTCAAGCTGCAAGTACCAGCTTTGTTGCACATACACAGACCCAGTGCTCTGATGAGGTTTGCTGCAACGTGATGGGGAGAAACATTAAGGAGACACCATGAAAAGAAGCTGATCCCACTGCTAGAATAAACTGTGTAGCCTGAAACCTGCTTCCTGAGTATTTTCAAATAACCCCAGAAAGGAGGACCATGACGATGAGCCCCCTGCCAGATGAACTATCCTGATAGGCTACATACAATCCATAGGTTAAATTACCTTTGCTTTTCAGGAAGCACTCAGATATAAAGAGATCACAGTGAAAGTACAAGTTTTTAGCCCCCTTGCTCCCAAATCATTAAAAGAAGTTCAAGCACTAGAATGCCCTTCAGTCTCAAAGACATTTCCTCTAGTCCCTAGTATAACAAGGAGATGGTAGGAGTACTCTATATCATTATTTGGACTTTGAGGTTAAAAGATGATGTCCAAACTTTAAGTTAATTAGAGGAAGTAGCCAGAACTAATCTGGGAAGTTGTGTCCATATTTCCATTTCCTCTTCTGTAAAATGGGGTTTGTTATACATTACACAACAAGAAGAGTTCTTTTTTTTATTATTCACCAATATTGGTATAAACAGTAGATGTATGTGGATGCAGCCCTGATTTC
The DNA here is from genome assembly GCF_003343035.1 of Apteryx rowi. Lineage (NCBI taxonomy): Eukaryota > Metazoa > Chordata > Aves > Apterygiformes > Apterygidae > Apteryx > Apteryx rowi. Next base: position 1,033,352 of record NW_020447464.1, on the reverse strand, counting down.
ACAGTGAACTTATTTTGCATGGGAAAAGCCTCCATAGAAGCTTTTATTCTAAGACATGGAGGGTTATCTGCTTTTGATTAGGTGTTTCTCTCCAAATGAACAGACTTTCTCTTGAGGTATTTAAAGGAACTGTTATGAAACACTTTATGACACAAATGTACCAGGAATGCTCTTATTCCCTGGTGAGACAGTAACACACACACAGTCCAGAAAGTTGTTCTTAATCTCAAGCAATATTAATTGCCAGAGATTATTTTATGGACACTATTTTCCAACCTATCATCTACAGGCAAATATTGACAGCCAAGCACCGCAATCTCTAGGTCCTATTGAAACTAAACCAGATGACAGGCAGTGCATTTTTTTCTGTCCCTCCTTTCCTTCGCCTAGGCTTTAAATACAAGTCAATTACCATGTATACCTATTAATTAAGTAAAAACTTCTGCTGGTGTTGTGTATTTCTCCTCTTTCCTTTCAGTTTGGCATCCTTCCAGTAAAATACAGGAGGCTCTTTCTCTCTCTCTCTATATATGCATATATATATATACACACACATAAACTGCAGTTTTCTTTTAGTCTCTGCCTTTAAACTATGGCAAGCCCTTTTATACACACTGATATTCATGCACCACATTGCAGGTGTGTTGTTGGAAGATAGCACACAGAGAAAAATATATATCCACAGAGAAAAATATTTTCTCTCACTTTCTCTCAGTGATAAAAATTAATAAAATTTTTCTTTCTTCCCAGTGTCAAATTATCATTTTACATTACCTGATAATTTAGATAACATACTAACTAATATTCTACTTGCAGTAGTATAAACCTTTATACTGAGAAAGAATAGGAGCAAATTTTTACTTAATGCTATTGAACATCTGAAGTTTATTTTGATATCACTGTACGATATTTTTATTGTTCTAGGACATACTCAAAGATGTAATTGTGTGGAAGATTTATTTTCTTAATAAATGTTAGACTCTTGTGTTATGTCTTCACCTAGCAAAGAAGAATATGTTGTTTTGGATACAAAATGTGTTATTCTCCCCTTGTTTCTATATTGGTACCTTTTGAAGCTGAAGGAATTAATGTATTCTCTGAGATAGGGGATTTAGTAAGAGTTCTATACTAAACAGCTTGGTGTAAATGAACTATCGAGAACTTTCAATATATGAACAAAACTGTCTTGGAAAAACAATACAGAGGAAATGCTTGAACATTAATTTTTATGGAATACCAACCAAAGGAAGCAGATCATGAGAATGTGGCATAAGCTAAGCCTGGAATGAAAAAGCAGAGCTGTCAGATCAAACTTGGTTGTGCAGCAGTGGGAAAGATGGACTGGGTGTCTTCGGCAGGGAGGCAAATAATTTTCACAAAAGTGGATCGTTTGCCAAATTTTGTTTTTCTACTCTGTTACTGTATATCAACCGACTAAATAAAAAGATTTTTAAGAAATGAAAAAGCTTCTGTCATAGCTCCCAGGTGTCTGGTCTTTACCAGGGATTCTTACTCTTTCAGATTTGTTAGAGTTAAGATGAAAGAGTCAGTTTTGCAGAAGCTGAACTCCATCACTGCATCACTGTGCTTTTCACAATAATGTATAATAATGTTTTTTCAGAAAAATATAATAATAATAAAGCAGTGGGGAGAATCCTAGGACTAACGGAATTAAAGTCCAAACACTCTGCATATAGGTCAGAGTTATAACATGCTCTATCACACCTCAGTACTAGGGTTTAAGTCTCTAATGCAGAAAGTTTTTCAACAGATCAGAAACAGAATAGACAGAAAGGTCTTGAAGATGTGTGTTCTCCTGTATCCCTACCCACTTGGCTATAAATATTAGTCAGAAGAATTTCTGAGAAAGAAACTGTCTTGAATGGGCACAGCGGCTGTTTGTCTGGTTTGTGCTTTTTTGCTTTGTTATTTGACCTCCCCCCCCCTTTTTTTTTTTTAAGTATTAGGGACTTTGGTACAATTCTCCATATGCGTCAACTCAGAGGAGTGCAGCACTCTGACCCATAGTCATAAAGTTATGTTTACCTGCTAGCCCTTTCTYCATGGAGAGAATATTGCAGAATATTAGGTGAGGTAGCTGGCTGTGCTAACATCAAAGTTGTTTCTGAAATGAAGACATCTATGTGAATTACTTGTTTCCAGGCTGTTTTGAAATCCCACAGTGTCAGAGTGTAGATGAGGTAGATTGAGGATAGATGGGGGTTAGATATAGAGTTGTTTTGCATGCTGATAGTGGCCTAGTTGAAGACTGATCACACTTCTTATAAACTAAGTTTTAATCTCTGTATCTTTTGTTTGCTCTATTGCATGAGTAACATTCTATGTGAACTTGGTGCTAGATTGTCTGAGCAATTCAAGCCTAATGTTTGCCTGGGATGGATTCATCTTTATTCCTGTGGGCATGCACTTTGAAATACAGAACACAGAATTTCTGTAATAACTTCTCTGCTACTTCACGGTATTAAGTTATTAAAGGTGTTTTCACATTGCCTTTCTCACTGAGCTCTCTTTCTTGCTCTCTTGAATACAGAGCATCCTCCACATTTTCTACAAACTGATACTTCCCTATAAAACATTTCGGATGTAAAAAAATGCCAATTTCTACAAAATTCTTTTACCTCAAAAGAGTTCCAGTTTGATCTACTCACTAAAATTAGGCACAGCAACTTCCTTGTAGAAAACTACCAAGACTTTTTTTTAAAGCTAAAACCCTGTAAATTGTCATGCTGCTTGTTAAATGTGAAGCTTTTTTACCCATAAGACACTATTTTCAGAGCTGCTGAGCATAATCCTGAGAAAGTCCTGAGATCTAAAAACATTTTCATGTGGTTTTACTTACTGCAATATAATGACATCACAAGAATATTTGGAGATAAAACGCTTCTACCTTGGATGCTTTTCCAAAATTCCTACTGAGGCGTACACTCTATGAAGCAAGGGCCCTTTTTCATCTACAGAGACATGACACGCTCTCCTTAGCCTACGTTAGAAGTAAGGTTGAGATTTTAAGATTTGTGTTTCCTCCTGATATTTTCATGGGGATGCAAAGGAGAGATTTCTTATTTCTACTGGTTTGCAAGAAATATAAAGCGTCTCTATCAATGACATGTAACATTTCTATTTAAATAGGTCCTGCACATGTCACTTAGAGAACAAAAAAGTCTTCATGCACACATTGTATCTGAATCTCATCAAAAAAGCAAAAAAAAAAGTTAAACTACTGGAAGATGGGTATACAGGAGTATGCTTCCCCAAAGATGCCCTCCTGTTAGTATCCAATTTTATTCCAACTTACTCTTTATTGAGATTCTGTTTCTAGGCACTTTTAACTCAGTGTTCAACGGACAGTCAAAGGAATACATTTAACAGTGGGAGGTAGGAGAGAAAGATTCAAAAGAGATATATTTGTAGTAGTTAGATGACTTTGAAGATGTTTTAGTGAGAAACTGAGATCTTTCACATGTTTTTGATTTGACATAGTTACTGTGTAAAGCCTTTTACTATGTAAAAGGACAATTTCTCTAAACTTTCTTGTGTGAAGAAAAATATCAGATTTCCATCTGTTTTGTAAATCAAAAATACTGAATTTCTGCTTTTTACAGTCATACTGGGATAAATGAAGGGGTACCAACCCCCACAACCTTTTTTTAATATGAAGTATATAATGGGACCATTCTAAGTAGGCAAATATATGCAGAACAATGGAGGTATAAAATACTAATTTAAATAACTTAGGGCTGGATTTTCAATAGAGCAGCTAAGAAACCAATCTGAGGGTGAATGCAGAAGCAGCTGTAGATAGTTGTGTCCTTTTATCTTACACCACCCATCCCATCTGATCAATACTAAATCTATGTGCAAGTTGCTTACTGATTAGCACAGTAATCAGAATTAACAGAGACTGCAATGAGTCCTACACTCCAGGGCTTCTCAACATTTTAAAGTCAGGGTTTACTTAACCTTTTGAAAAAAATCCATGAACTACACACCACTCCTACATTGACTTCTGTTTACAACTGAATAACGATTTAACTAAACTTTGACTGTTGTTTATTATTTTCCCTCTTTTCTCCTTTTTCTTTCTTATTTTCTTACTTGCTTATGTAAAAATATTACTGAAACCTTTTGGCAGATAAACTGCCAATGTCTCGTGGACCACAGTTTGAGAAACGCTGCTCTAAATACACTAACTAAAAGGAGTATCTAATGGATATTTTACAAGAGAGCTGCAGGAGCAGTTTCATAACCTTATGAGAACAAGCAGTTTGGGAACAAATTCTAGGAAGAGAGGGAAAGATGTCTAAAAAGTCACCAAATTTGGACTAAAATATTTCAGCTACAAATTTACTACTTTAATAAATTTATTTGAGATGAACATCTTTTAAAAGACAAAAATGAATTATTTCTGTCCCAGTAAACCTCAGTTTTCTCTTCAGGCTTACTCTCAAAGTCAACAGAAGGCCTGGGACTTAAAGCCATACATAGATTAGAAATGTAATTGAAACATTATTTGCTCAGATGTCTTTCAAAGGTAAATGCTTAAGAAGTCTTGAGCTATATTCTCATACCAGCTGATGTGAGTGGAAGTTACGTGCATTAAAAATAAATTACAGTCCATCGTTCTTTTGAATGATAGATTTCAAATGTCTAAGTGGTAACATTTTGATACTTAGTAAAACAGGAATTATCTGCAATACAGACTTAAACAGATCAACCCATAATTTTGACAGCAGTTTGAAAATGAGTATTTCATTTCCTGAGCTATGAACAGAAGAGGATAAACCTATTTGCCAACAGTCCAGTATTAGTTAGGAGGATTTACTCCAAACAACTTTCTGGGAGAGAAGAAAGAAAAAAGTACAACATGAGAGTCATATTTTAAAAACACATTTGTCCTTGCTGACTGTKCAAATATTGTATAGGAGAAGGGGTAAAATGTTAGAAATGCATTAAGAAACAGTTGGCAATTCAGCAATTTTCTCCATCTTTCCTCTTTAGCTTTAGGTCACTTTCAAAATACTCTAAACTTCTAAATTTCTTTGGAGAATCAGGGTGTATTTTTATCATAATTTTAAGACATTTCTCTGAAGAAATCTATTACATTCTAGACAATTTTATTTTCTTACACCTAATAATCAGTTAAAATTTGAAAAATCAGCCTGGCTGTAACCTGCAAATGGAAAAATGAAGAGAAAAGACAGTAAAGTGGAACAACTCCTCCTTAAGCTGTTTACTAAAACCTCAGTATACAAAAGCATCTCACACAAACCCAGCAATTTTGGACAATCTCCTGTAAATGGGAATGCAGATGAGAAAGTGAAATTAATCTCTCAGCTACAACACATGGGCTTTCAATGGAATCAACTAGTAGAGTTATCGTATTGGTGAATGTTTTAGTACCAGCTTAATTAGTATGGACTTTTGGAACTGTGTATGTTGGGTTTACAGACTAGCTAGATGTAGAGACAGATGAACAGACATAAGACACCAGAAAAACCTACAGGCACATACATTCATAATTTCACATTTCATGTGAGCTTGTTGTCTTCCATGTTCAAACTACTGTATATGAATTAGCATACAAATACCCCTCCAATCAGACGAAGAAATAGGTAGTAACTTTTCATACCCCAAAGATCTTTTTGTTCTTGCAGATGCTCACATTTAAGAAGTGGAAGCAGCTCATTCACTGCTCTTTTGTCACTCTTTGTAAGAATATAGGGGCTGAAAGCTGAAGGGTGGCTGCAATTCCTAGCTTCTTACACACACTTAAAATCATTCAGAAAAGCAGTCAGAAAAACCAAAGTCTGTTTCTGATATTTTATAATCATAAATCATCCTCATACTATAATTTGACTGTTAAAAAGGTAAAGCTCTCAGTAAGTGGCAGCTTGTACCTTTTGCTGAGGGTGCACTCTGTGCCTTCCTCCAGGTCATTGATGAAGAAGTTGAACAAGACTGGACCCAG
>NW_020447464.1:1018151-1025758 GCF_003343035.1 Apteryx rowi | reverse complement strand
TAGCCTGCCCTTTGATCCTTACCCATAAGCTCTCGACTCGCTCTTCATCCACCCCTAGGCACAGCTCAATACATTCCAGTTGCTCYCTCACATAAAGAGCAACTCCACCACCTCGCTTTCCTGGCCTRTCTTTCCTAAAAAGCATGTAGCCATCCACGACGGCACTCCAGTCATGCGAGCTATCCCACCATGTCTCTGTAATGGCAATGAGATCATGGCCCTGCGACCACACACACATCTCTAGTTCTTCCTGTTTGTTCCCCATGCTGCGTGCATTGGTGTACAGGCATTTCAGAGAGGTTTAGAGCAACAGGACGCTGAAGTTGACTGGGGACTTCAGACACTCCTAGAAAAATAATCTAAATTACTACTGAAATCTCTCCCTCCACAGTTATATGGGGAGAAGGATCAGTAACCTTTCTAAAGTCAAAATTATTGGGTTAGAAAAAGTATTTCTAAAATTTTTCCAATGTGCTAAGACTGATGAGGAAAGAACACTTGATGAGATTAAAGAAACCCACATCAGTCTGCCCCAAACATCTTTAACTGACAGTTTCCATTAACTAATTCCTTTTGATCTCACTGAAAATCCTTAACAAAAAAAGAAGTTTAAATGAGGAGATCTAAGTTTTCTCATTTTGAATGATAGAAAGCTAGGGGAAATACTTATCCATCCAGAGAGGAAAGGTGGTAACTACAAGAAAACAAAACCCAAAAGGAAACAAACATAAAAAATTGGAGTTATCCTGACCTTTAAAGAGCCTTTTCTTTGAATATTACACTAAGAACATTGAGTTGTCCCAAAAATAGTTGAAAAAAATGGCATGTATGTCTGTTTCAAGGAAAATGTTCTTAGAGAAATAAGATTTCCACCTCATTTCCATCGCAAGAAACTTAATCTTGTCTGTGCTCAATACTTTAAAGCTTTTTTGAGCTTGTTAAGGATGCAGCGAACCATCCAGGGTTCTCATTTAGGATGTGTTTCAAAAAGCTGCATATAAAAGATAATGGGTCTATCTTGTATTTTTAAAACATTAAACTTAGACTGAGATACTTTGTCAGCAGACCACCCTTTGAAAGACCAGAAAATCACAATTTTAGATCAGAATAGTTGATTAAATAGAAATTACTTATGATTTTGTTGATTCCATTTTAAGGGATATTATTTCACTGAATCTGTCATAATGAAAGCTTTGCTGTATGCACTGCATTATAATCCAGAGAAATTTATATAATTATTTTAGAATTTCCTTTTGTTTCAATGCCTAAAAAGGCTAGGAGCCAACACGTCTATGTGAAAAGCATTACTATAAAATGGTATAACCAATTTGAGATGGCATAGCTCTTCTAACTTCTCACCCTGTACATTTTAGGATGGAAAAATCACCACCTGGACATGGTTATTTGTGTTCATTCACTGATGAAGCTGGATGACTAGTTTTCGGGCAGCTAATATTGATGAAGCAGCATGAGAGCCCTAGATCATGTTTTTGGATGTTTTGTGTCTGTATGTACAGCAGACTCATTAACTTCATTTGTGAAACTATTTAAGATGACTTCCAAATTTGTTACTTTTTTTTTTTATACTTTTTAAGTCATAAAACAGGTGAAATGAAAGGAGCCAATTAGCCTTTTAAAAATAAAAAGCCATCAAATACTTTAAGAAATTCAAAAAATCTGATTTTTTTTCTTCTCTGTTTTCATACATTCATGATTTCCCTGCCCTCAGCAGGTACCAGAAGTAAAAGTAGTTAATAGCATATCACACTGTTTTCCTACTGAGGAGGCTGGATTAAATGTCCAAGTGGGACCAGAACTGGAACATCAAGTTTTGTGCAACACCGATGGGCTCAAATGAGAGAAGCAAAACTTTTTTTTCTCTATTCCTATCTTCTCCATTCCTACTTTTTAAGGTGGCCATGGACCCTTAGTAAATACTCTGCATTCCTATGTTACAGAACATCGCTGTGTGGAGCATCACATCAGGAGTGGGATTTCAGTTCTGACCTGTCTTCTATGAACACACAGGCTTTTCATGATGAAGATTAAAGAGACTGTCTCTGCTCTTAACATGCAAGAAAAGATAACTAATTGCTATTCTGCCCAGTGGGAGGCAGAAAACACCTCTCATAAATCAAGATTGTTGACTTTTCTGTAGCATTTTTAGTTTTTGTTTCCTTTCACATTCCTCAGTGGTTCATTTTCCTGTCTCTGGCCTTTTTACTCAAAATTTTACCAAAATTTAACTCCATTTCTGTGTATCCTCACCTCTTAACTAATAAAATCTATTTTGAGAATTAGACTGGTGTGCGACCCCAGGTGTTTCCTTTTGGCAGAAATGCAAAAATAAATAAATGATAACAACAATGCACTTAACCTCTTTAAAGTGCTTTTCAAACATCAGATAGTTAAAATCAAGGTCTTGACTACCTGTGGTCATTTAACTCCCAGAGTACTTTCTGTAAGCGTCAGAACATTAGTCTTGGGAGTCTTGGCCAAACACCAAGTGCGTAATTAAACACCACATACCTAAATTTCCTCAGAAATTGTAGTAAGAAACTTCACTCCCCTGTTTCTCTCTCCAAAACAAGTATTGTTTAAAGATGGACAATTTACTTGTCAAAGGTAGAACTGCATTTCACTTACAGATGACTTAGCTTGAATCCCAGTCCTTGGACTTTCATTCCAAATAACGAAAAATAAAGAAAAAACAGATCCCCAGCTAGATGCTGGCAAAACCGCAGCATGAAGAAAAGAGATGACTGAAATGGCTGTGACCTTGTGAAGCTACTGAAGAAAAAAAGACAGGGCAAACAGCTGCTAAAGAGACACAGGAAGCTGCCTGGCACCATCTGCACTGTCTATACTAATGTAGCATCACTGGGGACTTGAATGAGCTTTCCAAAATCAGAAAATACACATGTATGGGACTGGGACATGTGGTTGTTCTGCTTGGACTCCCTGCATCAGATGAAAGAGATTTAATCTGCACATTCAGACACTGAAAGATTTAATTCTGCATTTTACAGAGGGATATATATATATGCAACTCCTAATTCACTACTGTAGACATAAATATATTGTTTTATGACATGTGGTACCTGTAATTAAAGATCAATTCTTAACTTGCCAAGGAGCAGTGTTACAGTCAAAGGCAAGCAATTTGGGATTTTGAATCCTCATTTGCCATCCAGCTGTGCTTTTTAGTCAAAATAGGTAAGCAGTAAAAGAGAAATCTGAAAGAGAAGCAAGTAGTTTATTGTACACCTATCAAGGAACGAATTGAAAAAGATCAATTCTCTTGCCTTAAGGCAAGATTAATTATGCGTATGTCATTCCTGCCCAATAATTGTCTGACCTCTTCTTAAAAGTCTCCAACGATTGAGACTTCATCAATGTTGGCTCCGCAGTCTCACCAGACTATCCTCTTCAGCATTTCAGTGGTTTTATTGATAGAAATACTTTATATGTTTTCCTTTAGTTAAATCTCACTATAGTTTAAGCCCATTGCCTTGTTCCCTTCTCATAACATTCCCTTTCTCCATAAATTACATATAAACCCATATATAGCTATATATAAAAATATATTTGAAAAATCTTTCCTCTTTCAACCTTTCCTTATAGGACATGTTTTCTAGCTCTAAAACTGTTTCAGCTTTCTAATACAAACTCTATTCTGGAATCTCTTCAATCAGTCCACAAGCTTCTCAAATTGCAGAGTCTAAGCCTAGACTTCAACTTAGGGCCTCACCAGTATGTAGCAGAGTAGAAAAATTACCTCTTGTATATATGATGATTTTCCTGCTTGTTACACTGTTCATTTCCTGAAAAGTTAAAGCTCACAAATGAGGTAAAAACAAAAAAGTATGTTTAACTGGATCAAGTAGTGTGGGAATAATAAGTAATAAAGCACTGGTTACTTTCGGCTAAAACAAAAACAGAAGTTTATTTCAGTTGAGTTGTATGGATGAATATGTTATAGTCTATTTGACACAGTAGTTCATTTCAGGTGCTGACAAAATCTCACCCCCTTGCTTATCTATATCTGGAGTCTTGCCCTAGGAACACAAGGTCTTTTATTACTTTCTTCATGAATGCACAGTACTCATCCTCTTCCAGGTGATACCTTTGCCCAAGCATATAATCAAGTCTTACTACCTCTGTGTGTGAAAATCAAAGTAAGTCTGTATTGCTAGCCGTAATTTGCTACTTATTTCCTCCCTTCTACCTTCTCTTTAATTTTTTCACTTGCATGTCATGATATCTAATCCCCTCTGCTACACACCACCAAAATTTTGATCCAAGCTACACTAGTGGTTCTGGTATTTCTTTCCTTTTTCATTTTAAGTATAGGAAATTCTGAATCCTACAGTTAAAAAAAAAAAAGGCATTTCAGCTTAGGGCTTAATGAATAAGTTATATTTTGGAAGAGATCGTTTATGCTAATACAGGGCAACATTAGAAATACAGAGAACATTGGCTGATGCTATATAGAGATGGCAAAGAAACAAGGGCTTTGATACTGGAAAGTCCATATTTTGTAAGAAAACAGTAAAGTGTTTATGGCATGAGAGCCAATTGGAATGCTTAACAACAGACAAAAACTGCCAAAAATACATGAGATGATTACCATGGCAACAGGAAAGACAAACACAAAAAGCAACTGTACAAACACCAAGGTCCAAATCCTGAGCTGCATTCTGGACAGATAATGCAGAAAAAGGATGGATAAAGGATTTCAAATCACATGAATCTTTAGTCTTCCTGCACAGCCATGAAGTAAAACAGCCTTCTTTTCTTAAGACCGGTCCAGTAGATGGGGCTTGCCAAGAAGAAATTGGGACAATACTACCAATCAAAAATAAAGACAACAGCAATGTATATGAACGCTTGTGAGCTGTCAGCATTAGGGACTGACATTAGCATATATAGCATTAGAACATTGCTTTAGCCCTTCTGTTTCATGTGTAACCACATTTAAAATCTAGCTGTTCCTGAAGAATATTTTTGGACAAGATGCTGATAGTGTGAGAATACATTACATAAAATAATTGCTCATCATTCTTCCTGCAAGTAATGAATCTTGAAATAACAGCAATATTCTGCAGAGATCAATGAGGCTTTTGCATGCTGTTATCCAAGAGTTCTGATGTTGCACTCGCATAGAATCAGGATGCTTCCGATATAAGCTGGACAAATGTGGAACACAAATCCCTGAAATGATTGGAAATATTTTCTGTTTTGACTTGACTAGTTGTGGTTTTTCTATCACATGTCACTGTCACTTATCTTCTCCTATGTTACTTTGGTCATTTTTTCCACTCTTAATAAGAGACAGCAAAGTTAATAAACCAAGCGGCTTATGCTGGGGAAAAATAATTTCTGAATCTATTCCAGTAATCTCATTATACTTTCTGCCACAGAAATCTCTTACAAAAAGGCAAAATCTTGTGACAAATGCTATGATAGTCAGTTTTGCATCCAGCAGAAATGCTGCTTAGTGACATTTCTGGTGAACATATTTTATTTTTAAAAGACTTAAAATAACGTAGTGAAATAATAATGTTCCAAATAACGTAGTGAATCTCAGCTACGGTTAAGAATAAATTCTCAGTTTTGAGTGAAGCAGACAGAATTTTTCAAGGGCAACTGCCTATTTTGCAAATATTTTAATTTGAAACTTGTGACTGTTCTGCATTTCTTTATGCATAGATGGGGGGCAGTTAAGAAATACTCTTTTCCTGTAACATCACATGGTGAAATGTAAAGAATTGAGAAGCATTACTGATAAGCACCAGGAAATTACAGATATTCAGGACTCAGCTGATCTGAGCTAGCTCACTTTGAGGGAAAGTGGTACTAGATGACTTGCTTTCCAACCAAATTTTCCATGATTCTGTGATCATGCCGATCAGCTTAAGTGCTTCTTGTTCATTCCTGTATTGCCAGACGTGGACACCTAGTCTACTTTCCTTCATATTATGCAGTCAATATCCTGTTTCACCTCAGAAATTGGATAATACATTTGTACTTTTGCATATTTAAGACTTAGTATTTTTATACCAAGTGTATTCCACCGCAGTCTCTCACCAAGAAGTTCATCTGAAATTCTGAATCTTTTATATGAAGGAAAAGTCTTCCCATCTCTATGACCTAAATGTCCTTCCTGGATAGTTTATAGCCACATATTACAGTAATCCATTGATTTTTCCCAACCCACTTTGCCATCAGTAATACCTATTATGTTATCAATGAATAATAGCACTGTCGAGGATGATGAATTGTGACCAACACCCGTAAGCTGTTGCAGAAAAAACAAGTTCTACATTGCCATGCACTTTTATTGTTTAGATTTTCCATGAATAGAATGTATATTAATTTATTTTCTATGACACACATCATAAAGATGTGCTTCATGCCAGGGTGGGAGACAGAACACAAGCAACTAAATAAATCAAAATATTTTAAAATACTCTTGTTCTCAGTTTTTTCCTAATCTGTTCAGTCACCCTACTCTTTCTAATCATTCCTAGTGTGTATTTGTACACTTTCTCACAACTTCTTTTCTGTTTACGTGTTCCCTTTATTATTTTATTATACCACTAAACAACCTTCTTTCCACTACACACCCTTACTTCAGAAATTCTTTCAATAAAGACATCTCTATTTCTGTTATACCTAATAAACTAGATAACAAGATCCTTACCCTAGGGACAGTGTTTGAGTTCTAGTTTGTACAGCAAGAAGCTTTTTTMTTTTTTTTTTTAAAGGAAAACTATTTGTAATATGGGATACATTAAGATCTTTTCACTTGCCCTGGATCAGTTTGCTCCAACGAAGAAAAGTGAGAGAAAGACTTATTAATTCTGAAGGTTTTGTACATCTTGGAGAAAGAGATCCTCTTTGTTTCTCTGCTCAGTTTTGTTCAGAATCATAACCTTCAAAGCAAACAGCTACTTTGACTTTTTAGTTAGGAATTGGATGTGGAGCAGCATCAAAAAAACAAAAACAAAAAAACCTCACGTAGGACTCTTGGATAACAATTAGGTTAATATTTAAGTATCTGAGATTCCAGACACTTCCCTAAATATAAATGTAGGTTGCTAATCATTGCTAATAATTGTAGAACAAAAATAGAACTTGATTGTATCAACTTATCTGAAACTTTATGAAGCTAAGAAAGGTGCTGTGTTTTAAAAGTTAATCACCACAACAATTGATGACCTGCTAAACTAAATATATATGTGTTGTCAAAGTAGGAAATGTTGAACATCATTGAATTAAGCCATTCAGGCTGTTAATGGTACATATACATTTTTAAATTGCTTGGAGAAATTGCTCTAAATAGTTCTTCTGCAGGTAGCATGTGCTGAAAGAGATCACAGAATCGCTGAGGTTGGAAGGGACCTCTGGAAACCATCTAGTCCAACCCCCCTGCTCAAGCAGGGTCACCTAGAGCACATTGCACAGGATTGCATCCAGGTGCATTTTGAATATCTCCAGAGAAGGAGACTCCACCACCTCTCTGGGCAACCTGTGCCAGTGCTCTGTCACCCTCACAGTGAAAAAGTTTTTCCTCATGTTCAGATGGAAGCGTCTGTGTTTCA